>NC_048291.1:26094071-26286571 GCF_009762535.1 Notolabrus celidotus
CCCATTCAAAAACACTGCATCCAAAGTTGTGCTTTATTGTCTGCAAAAAACGCCTCTGTGACTTCAATATAACATTTTAGATAATTCTCTATACTGAGGCATCAACTCGTGCTTCTGAACCACATTAACAGGACCATTGGAGCTAATATCAAATATTTTCTTTTTCAATTTAATTTCCTAAAAACTCAGTTTTTGTTTCACTTTATTTGGAGCCCTGTGTTTTGAACACTGGTCTTGTTTTCTGTCGTTTTGAGCAGATTACAGCCTAAATTCCTCACATCTAGTTCAAGAATCTGGATAATAATATCTGGATAATAATCTGTTGCATCTGCACAGATTATCCACCAAACAAATCGTATAGAACAAGTGTGTTTGATTTTCATTTTGCACTTCCCTGAAAGCATTTTTTGTGAATTTACAAGATGCATTCAGGAGGTTTGGGTCATGAGCTCCGGTGTCTGGATGGATTTGCACAATGATAGTGGCCTGGCTTCATCTTTATTATCTGCAGAACCTGTTCTTGTAGGCCAGATTTATTGCCTCAATTTTATTATGACTTGTGTTCTAGATATTTAACTGGTTTTGCTTTTATTGCTTTAATCTCTAATGTCATCAAATTATCTTCCACATAACTTTTTAAAGCTCTTCCCACAGTATATTATTCCATATAAAGCTGCATAAGAAAGTGTTTTTTTAATCAGCGATTGATTAAAGTTCCCTTCAGCTGAGCAGCACCACCTCCTGTCTGTCCTGCAGAAATGTTTGCGGTTCAACCCGGATGCCACCGTGTGGAAGGCCAAGCAGCAGGTGCTGTGCTCCCTGACCGAATCTCTGCGGGACGTCCTGAACTACGGCCTTTTCCAGCCCGCCACCGACGGCCATGATGCCAAGTTCCTGGAAGAGGAGAGGCTGCTCAGAGAGTACCCCCAGTCCTTTGAGAAAGGGGTTCCATATTTGGAGGTACGAGTCCACACAGTCAGAAGATGAGTGACTTAAAGTAACAATTGATGTTTGAATTATCTTTACATGTTTTTATTTATGGCATTGTGTGATGCACGTACAAATACAAAGATGCATCCTGTTTATTAGAGCAAGAAGATCAGTGCAGAAGAGAAGGATTGTCCTCCTTTTACCTCCAGCTTTATGGCTCACATCACATGATCCAGTTTATTTCATATCTAAAATAAATGACGTACATCACAGTAACACTTTGGAGTACTTCACACATCATCCAAGTGTTGTTTTCTGCTTAAATGTCGTGCAAGTAGAGATTTTATATCAGCGTATATGTGGAAACATGCTCAGATACTGATGCACCTGCAGGACGCTCATGTCAGCTGTTATTATCAGATGACCAATGTCCTGGTTAAATTCTAGTGATCGTGCCTTTACTAGTCAAAAGGAAGCAGGAGGAGAGTTTTTTTTTTAAATGGCAAGAAGATGAGATATACTACTACTTTGTGAAAGTACCTCACAGCTGATTTCACTGACACCTTGTCTCAGACGCCCTTTAAAGGACTCTACAGCTCCCCTGTTTAGTGCAACACCTGCTAATCTCTTGTCCATCCCGTTCAGTCTCCGTCCTTTCATGCTACATTACGACCCAGCGGAGGCTTCAAATCGCCTTTAAACCACTGTAACGCCAGACCGTTTCTTTCACTATTCTTGTCTTCAGTGAAGCAGGGGAGGAGGTTTTTGTAAAGGAAACCAGATAAAGCTTCCCCGTACAATAAATCTGGAGGCCCTATTTTGTGGATCTAGGCCAGAAGCTAAGAGAATTAAGGACAAACGCCCTCTGTGTTGGGATTAACTCTTTGTTTGCTGTCTCTTTTTTCTTTGGGTCTTAGTTCCGATACAAGACCAGGGTGTACAAACAGACGAATCTGGATGAGAAGCAGCTGGCCAAACTGCACACTAAGGTACTCAGCTGCATGTTTCAGTCATATGAATGTACAAGCCATGTGCAGGAACACTGACATAAATACTGTATAGCATGCCTGGCTCTGTTATTGTATACACAGGCTCCACTGAGCGTGCTTTTTATTTTGTGTGTGTAGTGCACCATGTGATTGTGTGCCGTCGCCTGCACGAACAGCACATTTAACGCAGGATGAGTTCTTCACAGCAGCACTTTTTCTCTCCACACGCAGGCCAGCCTGAAGAAATTTATGGATTATATCCAAACCAGCGCTACGGACAAGATGGTGAAGTTCATAGACAAAGGCCTTGACCCAAACTACCAGGACTCTGACACTGGCGGTAAGGAGAGCCAGAGCTTCTCTCATCTTTGAGCTCACTCGCTTCATCCACAGAGTCACACGTCTTTGAAACATCTACCATAACATCATAACAGTGTGGATTACACTTATACTTAAGGCACAGTTTATAAAGTTCTTTACTCGTCTTAATCATCACATGCAAAGTCAAGCTTCATCACGTTACAGTTAAGCCTCAGGTTTGTGGCTTATTTCCCAAAGAGCAGCCGCCATGTTGACCAACATTTTGAGTCTTATGTTGAGACTTTTTAACGGCCAAAATGCTGCGTTCACAGGGACAAATACTGTGGCTTATTGGAAAATGAGAGGTTCATGAAGGTGAAATCCAACAACCAATCAGAGAAGAGACAGTTAAAGCTACTGTGAGGAGTTTTTTGATTGTTATGAAACAGAATCAAATGACCCAAAAAACCAAACAAGACCTTTAGCGGCAAGATTTCATCCTTCTGAGTGATTATTTTAACGCCTGTATTCGCTGCCAGGGGGGGGGGGGGGTTGGTGTCAGATAAGGCGAAGAGCTGAAACCTCCAGAAACAGCCCTGTTACATTTTCAGAGCAGATATTGGAAACGAGTGATGCATTTCAGTGTTAACAGACAGCAGGATGATATTTTTTGACCACTTAGATCTGTAGGACAAGGTCTGCAAAGAAAGAAGAGGTACCCCCAAAAAGTTCCTCACAGGAGTTTTAATAAAAGTCAAGATGCTTGAAGTGGAGTGCTGCACAGGTTTTTTAGAGATCTCTTCCATTTGAAAGCCTTTTATTGGTAATTTGAGTGACACCTTGATAATTATGCACACTGAAAACATTGAATACATAACTTAAAGTGTGATTCTGAAAGAGTTTAAGGAATCAGGACCACAGAGTTTAACGTACTTCCTTCCAAACATTGAAATTATTGTTTAAAGTTGGACAATAAGACGGACAGATATAAACCCAGATGATTTAAACGTACAGTTATTTTGAATATTAGAGTTAAGAGTGACTCTGATGTCTTTGGAAACGGCTCATTTCATCCATCTTTTCTCATACCCACATTTTCTCCTCTCTCTTTGTTCATCCCTCTGTTTTTTTTAAAGTCAAACTAACACTGTTGCCCCTGCTCTGACCTTTGGCTTCGCTATATGAACTACACCTTTAAACTCTCTGTAAATAACAGCTCTGCAGTATGCTGGTCTGACACCCGTTCCAGGATCAGTGCCAGTGCGGTTCACAATTTGATGGCTTTCCTCCGACGCCGCTAGAGCTCGGGGGGCGCAGCAGACGGCTCACTTACAGTTTGTGTGTGCTGCTCCGTGTCACTCCAGCCGCTCGGGGAGCAAGTGTCAAAACACAAAACACAGCCTGTCATCTCAGGTGTGAAAATCACCTCTGCCACGTACCACCAGGGGGCGACGCAGAGCCCTGATGAACCCCTCTCACCAGCATCATGGTGGAATAAAACACCTAAACATTGCCTGGTGGTGTTACAAAATCAGGAGAGTGGGGATCTAAAATGAGAGGAACGTTCTTCATTTGAGCATTTTTAAATAATAGCATTTAATTAAAACATGCAAAAATGTAATCATTTTATTATATTAGTACTGAAGCTTAGGTGTGCTCTAAAACCAGCTTAATCCATGCAGAACAAACTGAATCATAGCTGCATGCACTGGTCAGCCGTGACATTATTTCCACCTTCCTAACTTTCCTGACCTGACGAGACATGGACTCCTCTTGACCTCTGAAGATGTGTGCGTGGTTTTCCAGCACATCCCTCAGATGCTTGATTGGATTTAGATCTGGGGACTTTGGACACTAAGTGATCTGTCATGTTCCTCCAGGCCACCTTCTCCCTTTGCTCCATGGTCCAGTTCTGAAGCTCACATGCCCATTGTAGGCACTTTTGTGGTGGATGGAGGGTCGGCATGAGCACCATGACTGGCTCTGGTCCCTAAACTGCCCCGTAAAGACTGTGGTGCTCTGACATCCTGTCCCTGGTTCATCAGTTTTCCTTCCTTGGTCCACTTATGGGAGTTATTGACTACTGCAAACAGGGAATACCCCACATAAGCTGCAGTTCTGGAGATGCTCTGATCCACTCATCACAATCTGGCCCTGTTTAAAGTCGCTCATATCTTCACCCCTCGCCCAATCCATGTTAATCCATGTTATTCACTTCATCTGCTAGTGGTCATTAGTTATGTTCATATGGCTTCAGATACTCTTTCTCTTCTTCCTTCACTGTGAGGTTGTATTAAGATATCACCTACTATCAGGCTCCAAGGCTGGTGCAACACAAGTGGATATTTTAACACTTTAACTGGAGTTGTTACAGAATCAGAATTGGAAATTCCTGCAGCACTGCCAGCAGTGGGTTGTTGGTTTTGGAGGATTCACCACTTTACACGGTGATCAAATAGTAAAATAAATTAGCCCTAAAAATAATCAACTGGTACCAGGAACTAATTCTTCTTTGAAAACTGGAGCTTCAGATTAAAGTGCTTCCACCCTGGATTTATCATGGTAAATTGGGGAACTTATCATGTGACACCAACAAACAACAAGAGTGTGACTCAAGCAGGGATGTAATGTTTGTCAAAATCAGAAAAGTGACAACAATTTGGATTTGTTTTAACAGTGTACAGTTTGCAAGGCTTCAGTTTGGAGAGGAAGTTGTGTTATTCAGAGATGCTCTGATTGTGAAAATAATTTAATACTGATTCAGCTGTGTTTTGCTTTGTTATTCTTTGTGTCTGTTTTGTAAATGAGATGTGAGATTTGATTTAAATTGTTGCTTGTAGTCCCTCCTCTTCAAATGAGACTGCAACATGTCTCACAAAGCGTGTTTGACGGTGTAATCCTCCCACAATGCAACATCTTTTCACGTTTGACCATAACAACAAAATTTAGAGACTACTTCTGCCTACTGAGAAAAACCCTCCTCTTTGAATTTGCAGATATATTAGCTTAGCATAGTTTGAAGTTTGAAGTTTTTAATTTATTATTGTGTCATGCATACAATCAAATGCCCAGCCTGCATGAGTTTACAAGAGCACACAGCATGATCATTCCTTGTGAGGAAACTGAGAGAGAAAATTATGACAGAATAAAAGATAAAAAAATAAAATAAAAATGCACACTTCTTAAAAAGACTATTTTGTCTTCTGTTCCAGGCTTTTGAAACAAATTACTGAGTTTAAACACGTCAAAATTAAACAACCAATTTAGTTTTTGCACATCTGTCCACCTCAATATTTCAGGATTTTTACAGGTAATTTCTTGAAACAATATCTCTCTGAGGTCATAATAGTTTGTACAGTACAAAAGAGAATTCCACTTCACTCAAATCACAAAACTCACAGTCTGTTTTCTTCTGGGATATTTTTAAAATCAACCAACCTCAATGACCAGAGGAAGAATACCGGATCTTAACTGTGCAACCAAATAAATTGAAGGACACAAACATGAACTTTGCCTGCTGACAGTAATGCATCCCACTTTATTTGCCAATGTCTGTCAAAGGGGTAAATATCAGCTCATACCAAGTTTGTGTATCCCTGTAAGAAGTATTATTGGTATCGGATTAGCACTGTTATCCTAAAGCTACGCCCCTTCTATATTGTGCTCTAATCAGACTGATACTTGTCAGAACAGGAATCAGGGAAAGCAGGTCTGAAGGTAAAACCGCTATTTGAACATCTCTCCTTGTTAGATGTGACGTGCTCATCTCTCCCATCCAGCCGGAGCCTCACACTGAGTGACTTTCATAGGACATAAAATAATTGAGCATATTCAGCATGGCTCCTGTCAGTGTGAGCTCGCATCCACGTCTGCCAAGAGAACTGCTTAATGGGCATCCCCAAAAGTCATCCTGACACCACAACTTCAGAGGGAGAGCAGTCACAACATTCCCCCAGATTATCTGTACCTGAGATCCACAGAAGCTGTTGGGAGATAAAAGCCCGCAGTCGTTTTCCTCTCTGCCAAAAACTCTTGTCTCCATGGCAGCCAGCACTCTGTACCTTGTTTGACACTCTGAACGCCGTTATTCTTCCCGGAGTCATTGAACTTTGTTGCTGAAGATTTGCAGGTGGGTTAAGTGTGGTTGGAAGTATTGTGACACAGCTTTGCACTTGTTTTAATACATCTTTTTTACTGCCACACTTCATGCCAGCACTTTTACCAGAGTGCCAGAGCAAAGCTGATTCAGTCTTTACTTGGAAGCTAACAATGCTACCTGTTGCATGAAAGTCTTTCAGCTGCATGATATCTCAGCGGAGATGAGTGTGAACATACGCAGGAATCTTTACAGCGGGTTGAATTGTTTCAGACTCTGCAGCTGAGTTGATTTAATACTTAAATCCAAGCTCTGATGTTGGGGTTTGCGATGAAATCAGTTTTATCCTTTGCTAACAGTCTGGAGTCTTTGAACAAAGTGAGTCTCTAAAACCTCTTCTAATGATGCTTTAGTTCTGCCGTCTTAAAAAACAGCTTTCATAAAAATCTTTTGAGCCTGGAGGTAGATTTAGACGCACACAGCTGAGATGACGGCAGATTGAAAACAATACAAACAGAATTATAAAGCTGTGGAGAGTCCGACTTTATCTTATAACAACCAGGGTTTAAAACAAGCGGAGACCTCCGGCCGTGAGAATTAAAGCTAATGCGGAAGTGTTAAAAACTGCAGTTCATCGAGTGTCCGCTTGAGGCTGTCTCTGGAAGTACCAGAAACCACACACACACTCATTCAAAGAGCCGATCTTTACAGCAGAAATAAACATGTTTACAGCCTGGTACAAAAGACGAGTGTGGATTGCTCATTTCTCGATCGGCACACACTGTATGGGGGGTTATTATTTTTTCTACGCGACATATTAGAAGATATTAAGATTAGGAGTTTTCCATTATGAGAGGCACATCTTACTTGATTGACAGTGCTGACTTCACTGAACACTGTAGCTGTTGGCGAGGAAGCTCAAATCCCGCCTCTTTACGTCATACTTGCTTGACAGAAGTTAAGTTCTCAAGTTGTGTTCAGCATTTCCAATATGGCTCCCACCAACGATTGGCCTCAAACAGTGCTTCAGAATCAGATGGGTGACGTCACGGATACTACGTGCATTATTTATACAGTCCATGGTTTAAAACGGTGCAATGGTTGTTTGCATTTGGCGCCCCCTGTGGACAAAATAGGTTGATTCGTGCTTGTGGTGATTGGTCTATCTTGGGGTCTTCTTCATTGATTTCGTAGGTGCAATAATTCTTGGCTTTTAAAATGTTTGATAAGGCAAGTTCTGCAGCGTGCTGTTTGTGAACTCATCTGGTACATGCTCTGCAACAGAGGTGACAGGCAAATAAAATCATGAAATAGAAACAACTGGTCCTCTCACTGACAGTTTTCATTCTTAAAAAGACATCAAAAAGACTTACAATATTAATGTGAGTCTGCTTCATCACCAGCTCACGACTCCTCACTTGAGCTGGATGTATTTTCTTTGAATGTTTTCAAATAATTTTACTGATATTTATCTTTTTCTTACTTTAAATCTGGTTCGTTGTGTGAATAGAAGTCTGTTATCACTATTTTCATGTTTCTGATCATCCTGAAAATCTTCAGGCTATCAGCTGTGATTTGTAGTCTCTGCCTCTGCTTGCATTGCAAACTAGCTACAAAACTGTTCTGCCTTTAGCTTTAAGTGCACTACAAAGTGTGTGTGCAGACTCAGAGGATGTTATTGAAGAAGTAATACCACAGTGTTGCAGCTAACTGGATGCTTATAAGAGTCAAAATACATATCCCTAAAGTTGTGGCAGAGTGAGGCGTAAGCTGCAGCGAATTACATGCAATGCATTATGGTACATGTAGGCACTCCTGGTGTGCAGGAGAACTCACTGCCTCAGATTGTTGCTCCCTCTGAATGCATCCTCTATCAAATTTGGTATCCAAACAAAACATGGCACACACACACAAAAACATTGCTTGTACAAGCTGCACTAATCCTGTTGTTGGTTCCACCCTGTACTCAGACAAACAGCTGGTGGTAATGCACAAATGATGAAGACTACAAGTGTTTATCTTATTTGCAGTCTTTAGTGAGAACACGGACCGTACAAGATGTAGGTTTGTTTTATAGGAAAGAAATGAAGTCAGGATGAATGTTTACCTCAAGGTTAGTCACTCTGACTTTCAGAAACACAAACATTACTTTTGTTTACAAGAAAATTCCTCTCGCTGTGCAGCTGACACGGCTGTTTAGTTCGCTGTTTGTTTTCTGTTTGACCTGCAAGGAGAAACCTGCCGCTGTTCAAGAGCAAAACCTCAAAGCAAGGACAGAGGAGGAGAAGTTTCAAAAGTTTTAAGTATTCAAGTAGTCTTCCTTTAGTGCAAACTCTTCAGCCAGGGCCCCGCAAATAAGTTTGGACCTCTTCTCCAGAATAATCCTTCTCATTAAAAAACTGTGTTTGATTCTCCCTGTGTGTCCGTCAGAGACTCCTCTCTCCCTCGCCGTGCAGTGTGAGCCCGGTGGAGGCGAGTCCATCCGGGTCCTGGCGGAAGGAGGGGCACATATCGATTTCCGCTCCAAAGATGGACTCACACCGATACACAAGGCTGTGCGAGGCCACCGCCATACAGCCCTGCTGGTAAACAATGACACACGCTGTCACACTGTTATCATTCAAATAAGGAGGTTTCATAGAGGAGGTGTAGAAGATTAGAGCATAGACCAGAATGTGTAGACAGACAGAAGACAGAATTAATCTGCAGTTCACTCACGTCCACAAACAAAATGCACACAAACAAAAAACAGATCTACTCAAGAAGAAAACTGTATTAACATTCAGACTCTCTGGTTCAAAGTTCAGTTAATCCAGAACTCCAGCTCCTGAGCTGCCAATAAGACACACATCCACATGCAGAGAAACTCATTCAGAGATAATTACATGTGCCGTGTCGTCAGAGATCATGTTTCCCCACAAAGAAAAGAAACAGCTGCTGAACAGCGTAAAGATTTACAGCAGCAGACTCTGACTGAATACTTGATTCTCTCTCCCCCCGAGGAGCTGCATGACCCCCCTGAACCCCCGGCTCCGTGCTCCAATCCTGATTTAAAATTCCATGAATATTCCGAGACCTGAAACTGGAAACCACATTAAGACATTTGTCCTTGCTGCATTTTTTATTGTTCTCTTGTTAGCACGTTAAAGTCATTGTTAGTGTACTGCAGTGTAGTAATTGCACACTTATTGCACTGTTAATGCATTTATTACTTCTGGCCTTATCTTTCCTGCAGGTCCTTCTGTCTCTGGGTGCATCTCCGGACTACAAGGACCGGCGAGGGCTAACGCCGCTGTACCACACTGTGCTGACAGGGGGAGACACTTCATGCTGTGAAACACTCCTTTACCACCACGCCAAGCTGGGCATCAGGGACGAGAACGGCTGGGACGAGACACATCAGGTACGTGGACTCTAAAAACCACAGATGAGTCCTCAGAGGGTTTCTGGTGGGCTGCATCGTAAAGTCAAGTGTTGATCTTTTCTGTATTATCAACCAGTTGCTGTGTATAGAGTTAAGTCTGCTTTAAAACAAGAGCAAACTTTAGTGAGAGGGAGCTTTGGGCAGAATCTTTCAAACTAACGGGGTCAGCAGCCTAATTTGTGTCTATTTTGAGGTTGTGGTATAAAAGCAGAGGAACCAAGTCACGCCTTGAGATATTTGGGGTTTCAGTTTCTGTAGTTTGCACAACCTCTCACGCATCCTGTTCGTAATGTACCAGTGTGCTCTGTGTTCCAGTGTGTCCTTGTGTACGTCTCAAACCATTCATCCCACCTCTCATCTTTCACCTCGGACACCCTTCACCCTTCATCTCACCCACCCTGCTTCTGTGGCCTCACAGTGAAGTGGACTGAAAAGTAAAGGTATCAGCCGCTCCGTCTCAGTGAGATCACCCACACTTCATCAGCTCTCCTGGACACTCAGAGCCTCCATCTTACTGCAGACTGTGTGTGTGTGTGTGTGTGTGTGTGTGTGTGTGTGTGTGTGTGTGTGTGTGAAGGTGTGTTGAGTGGGATGTGCTTCATAGATTTAACACTTACACTGACAGTAGGAAAAGCCTATGTTTTAAAGTGAAGCATTTTTAAATGTGAATATTTCCATGGCTACAAAATGGGCATATTCTGTGATGCATTGACTTTAGTATTAGAAAAAACTGAATAAATAATTAACTTATTATAATAAATAATTAATGTTTTCAGCCCCCTGCAGGCAGATTTATTCACCTTCAAGAATGTGTATCCTCTTTGTTTGTCTGTAAAGTCATAAAGTCAAGTCATCTGTTGTGAACATATGTTTTATTGATTTTCACATTTTACAGGGTATTAACTAAATGTGTCAAAACATACAGAAAAAACAAAACACCCCCCAAAAAATATTGGCAGAATATTACACACATAAAACACCTACAGAAAATGTAGAAAATACATAAATAAATAAGTGTAACGCTTAAATTATCAGAGTACATTTTCAGAAAACTCCAGACAAAACCTTACAATAAATAAAATGACATTAAAAAAAACGTATAAAAATAATAATACATAAAAATACTAAAATGCAGCAAAAAATTATAAATACAAAATCTAAATATACTGGCACACATCTGAGTTTTTCATACATTCCTCTTTCGCCTCATCACCTCACAATTCCAGCACTTCTTCAATGTCAACATTTTGTATAAAATTCAAAAATGTCTCCCAGATATCCAAAAACTCAGAAGCCTTCCGTCTCACAACATAGGTACGTTTTTCAAGAGCTAAACTTGCTGTCAATTCCTTCAACCATCCACCAAGAGAGGGGCGACACACATTCTTCCAATACAATGCAATTAAAGCCTCGCCTGTAACAAAGGTCCACCATAATGTTCTCTCTTTGATGCAGAGTACAGTTCTCTGGAAACAAACAAACACATGTTAGGATTTAGAGTAATAGGTGTTGAGGTAATCTGAGAAACAAAGCTAACCACTGACCCCCGAATTTCTGAACCTCTGCACATTCCCATAGGCAATGATATAAGGAGCCTGGATACGCCTTTCACTTGAAACATAGGCCAGGGTCCATCTTACTCAATTTACAGTCACCTGTTGATTAGAAATACAAATTGCTCTCGTTGTCAGCTTGACATGGTTTTGTTGTTCCCACTGAATAAAAACGTATCATAGTCGTTCTTTTAAAGGCACAGTGAGGAGTTTTCATCTTGTGATAATTATGAAATCACTCCTGATCGAACCTTTATGTTATGCTCATGATTTGCATTGTTTTCCGTCTGCGTCCTTATTGTCAAATTTCCCTCATCATTGTCATTGCTCTCAGATTATTGTTATCGCTGGACCCGGCTTGTGTTCCCTCACTGTGTTCTCGCCCTCTGATTTCGGAGGTGGTGTTAATTAAATGTGGTGTCACTTCATAACAGTCGCCTTAGTCCTCTGTCTGTGTCACTGCCTCTTCTTCATCCGCCTCTCTCTTCTTCTTTATTAAACAGCCAATAAATCCTTCCTGTTTGACTCTTCAGACTGCCTTGTTTTTACCTCCTGATATTAAAAATACTTCTCCCCTCTTTCTCTCCCTCTGTAGGCCTGTCAGCATGGAAACTCGCAGCACCTGGAGCATCTCCTCTTCTACGGTGCGGACTCTTCCTCCCAGAATGCCTCTGGAAACACTGCCTTGCACATCTGTGCTTTATACAACAAGGTACATTAGTGTCAGTGCTTACAGAGAGAAAAATGTATGATTTAACACCTTAAATATTTGGACTAACTTGCACAAAAAAGACATTCCATCAGTTTATGTTAGGCATAAAATATTCCAATAACAATGTTTATCTTAAAAGCTTAAAGGTGAAAGCAAAGCAGGTCAAATGAACATGGAATATAACTTTTCTTGACCATCAAGCTTGAATATTGTTGCATAGAATTGAGTACAAGATTTCAGAGACTAGACATGTCTGTGTAAGATCTTTACATTTGCACCAAACTCACCTTTTAAAGCATGTTTTTATGATATTTGATATCCAGCAGCAAACCATTGGAACAAATCCCATGCATTTCAGCATGAATCAGTGATTCTACATCCTTTATTATAAGTTTAATCATAACTATTATGTCAAAATGTAATAATAAAACATGTTGATCCACACTGTTTGTTGCAGGAAAGCTGTGCACGAATCCTTCTCTACAGGGGAGCAAACAAAGACGCAAAGAACAACAGTGGGCAGACCCCCTTTCAGGTAATGGCTGCCTGCGTGGCTGGCTAATTATGCATGTTGGCTGTTTGTATGCTTTACTGTCTTATTAAGTTAACGTAGCAGAAAGTGCCGGGGCCTAATTTCACTTTAAGGCATTATTGTGGTGCTATGCACACAGAGGTCCCAGGTGGCAGGATTGTGTGTGACCCCTTAATCTGGATACATTAACTCTGTCAGTGCACAAAGAGCCAGCTGAGACGATCGGTTGTGTTAGTGTGTGTGAGTGTGTGTGTGTGTGGAGGAGAGAACACAGGGAGAGCATTAGAGTTTGCTGGATTGTTCACTGACCTGTGCAGTTTATCAAAAGCATTAGTGCAAAGGTGGAAAGAATGCAAAACTGTGTTCGCTCAGGAGAGGACTCATATTTTTGTGTCATTATTCTTGTTCCAGAAAACAGCAGATTATTACCTCCTTATTCTGTAGAAACAGATATCCTATAACCTTCATAAATCACTATTTGTGTGTCTCTGTATAGATTAGCCATCATTCCTGTGTACTGAGGTTAAAGTCTGATTTTGTGCATTAAAAAGGTCTCTTGAAATGTGGACTTTCACAAGATATAGATAATAATCCTTTACTAAGCACATACCTGAAGCTACCTATAGTCATTGCAGGAACAACAGGGAGCACATTGCAGCACTCTTACATGTTGTGTATTGTATGAATGTGTGTTTTTATCAGGTGGCTGTCATGTCCGGCCATTTTGAGCTGGGAGAAATAATCAAAAACCACCGGGATACTGATGTGGGTAAGTAGCTGTAAGTAGCTCACTAAAGTAGCTGAAGCTTTAATGATCTAAAATGAATCAGACATGGAGGAGATTAGGCTTTAAATGAACAAATATTAGAGATAATCAATTATGAAATAGAAATAGAAAGCATATAGTGCTTAGGTATGTGTGGCAATGTCACGTTAGATCTTCTATGAAGTAGTTTTAAGATTTAGAATGACTTTTAAATCAGAAGATGAACTGTATTGATCCCTGAGGTGTTGTTGTTGTTCATGCTGCACACACACAGGCTGAAATATACACACACATGCACAAACAGGAACCTTTGAACATGCATCAGAGTGAAGTGGCTGCACACAGAAAAGAGTTCTGTGACTCAACCAAAGGCACCCTGCCAGTCCTGAGGAGGTGAACTGTCACCTCTTCAGCAACCAAACCAACCTCCATACTTTGGTCTGCACCGGGACGTGAACCAGGTTCCCAAACCAAGTCCCTCCTGAAGCTGAAGTCTAAATAAGTGCAGTTACAAAGAAAAGCAGCGGTCAAGCGAAAATAGTTTACCCTACGCTCACCTGTGTCTCACTCTTCCCTTTCTTCCTTCACCTCCCAGTTCCCTTTGTGGAGTCTCCAAAGTACGCCCCCCAGAGGCGAGAGAGTGCCCGGACGCTCGCCATACCCCACCCACATCCCTTCCTCCGGGCCAACAGTGACAGCAGCATGAACCTGCCCGACTGGATGGCAGTGCCCAATGCCCCGGGGACCAACATAGTCTCTGTGCAGGTGTGTGTGTGTGTGAAAGAAAAGTGTTACTAACAGAGCAGTCTCACCTCAAAGTCAGTTTTCTCAGAGTAAAAACTGTGCCCAGTTACACAAACACTGTAGCAGAAAGCAGACAAACTGCAAACTGAAAGCTAAATACAAGAAGGTAGAACATGTGTTTAGAAGCTGCTGAAGTTGCTGCTGATGTGATGGGACGGACATTTGTTTAGTCTCTATTGAGGATGCGTCTTAGTGGGAGGTTTTTATCCACTTAGCATGAGTCCACTACACACATTTAATCTGCTTTTATAGATAATAGTGCTTAATTTTGTGGGGCTTAACTTGACTGTGATTTCTCCTGGAGTGGTTTGTCTAGATCTATTCTCAATCAAAGATGTTAGATATCAAATGTTTTGTAAATTCAGAGTCTTAGATTGACAGTATAGTATAATGTCCAACCTTTATCAACCTCTGGTGGCGAGCAGTACTCACTGCAGCGACCTGTATCTATCTCTCTTTGTTGCATAAGCCGACATGCACATGTGCTCGAGTTAAAACGAGTAATGTTGCAGAAAAAAACCAAAAGAAGTCAGTGACTCTCGTCGTCATGTCTTTAAGATTGATGTTCTTTCTGAATGAAGGACCATTACCACACAACACCATGTAATAAAAGTGTATGATTTATGAGCCGGGTGTATCATTATGATGTTATATATTTGATGAATGTCAATATTATCTATAAACATTGTGTGCTCTGAATGGCGTCGTTACCCGCCTCAGTAGACTTCATCTAATTAATCAGACAGATAGAGAAGCCGGGGGAAGTTAACAGAGAAGAAGAAACATGGTTGACTCAGAATTCACAGAAACATATTCAATGCTCTGAAATAAGTTTACAAAGTAATTAAAATCAAACCTTATTACTGTTATATCTTTGTTGCAGTTGAATGTAAGTGTAAACGTATCGGTAAGTATAGTTTGTGCCAAAACGTGTTCATACTTTGTATGATTTAATTTCTTTTAATCATGGTAGTAATTTAATATTACACATGCAAATTATTGTATGTAGGTACAATAATTTGAGACGATCATATGCATGCACTTTTACATTTGGTGGTGCACTTTTTTTGTTCAGTTGCCTCACAGTAAGAAGGTTTCCGGTCCACCTCTCTCTGGTTCTGGTCTTTGCAGGGCTATAAGCAAACAGGCACCCTGAGGAGCTCCAGCAGTCCAAGAGGTGCACGAACGCGCTCCCCTTCCAGAGGGAGGATCGGGGACAAAGAGGACCGCAGCAGGCAGAGTCGGAGACAAGGGTGGGTGGCAAAGCTGGACATCTTTCAATAAACAGGAATCTCTCACCTGTTGGACTCCTCAAAGTGCTCCTGAGACTTCCTGCAGGGTGTCTGCAGGTCCTAAAAGAATCCAAAACAGTGTTTTATGATTAATTATCCTGGTCGAGTCAAGATCTTAAAGCTGCTGTTGGTAGTCCTGGAATAAACATCAGTTCAGGGAGAGATTTCCCACTACACCCCTCTCCTCCCCCTCTCTGCTCCTGTAAGCCCCGCCCACAAACAGATCGTAGCACACGCTCAATCAGGACGATGTAAGAGGACCAATCAGGAGAGTGGCTCTGATTGGTCAGAGCTGACTGGAGCGATTGGAATTTATAGATTGCTGAGTATAGAGGCAGAGGAAAATACAGAGATTTCACCTTAATCTCAAAATACCTCATTTATTGATGGCTGTTTATCAGTGTTATGACTTTTTTGCTAAACACAGCACAAAATAAGTACAGTTTTTTTTACTCCAATCCTACCAACTGCAGCTTTAAAGGACTGTAAGAGTTTTTAAATGTAGAAGTTACTCAGTGCTTTACTTTTTTCTTTTTGTGGGGAAGTTGTTTGATATTTCGGAAAGCATGATTCTTTAAATCACCAAACCAAACTGAGTCTGAGTCTGTCTTATAACAGGTATGGTTTTACTTCTCATAAAGAGACCTCCATGAGTTTTGAGTGAACATATCTGCAAAAGTCAATATTGAACCATTTAAATCTGACCTGAGAAGGAGCAGGACAGACTAATGTTTGCAAACACAAGTCTTAAAAATCCTCAAATTTCCTGTCTGTAGTAGCCGTTGTGTCAAATTCAGTCAAACAGTCATCACTTGCAATCAGACATCCAAGTCCTGTATCACCTCTGTCTATGGATTCTACATACAAATCAAGAATCAGGATCGTTGCAAGGAAAGTGTTCAGGTTTCCATTTGTTGCACGTTTGTGGTCCAGCTAGTACTGACCGATCACTGTTCATTTCCTGAAGTACATCAGAAATAACAGATCTCACCTCCATCCCATGAAATCTCCTCTCCTCCCTCCCTCAGGCCTCCTCCGACCAGCACAGCTGTACAAACTGCGGGCCAGCGGAGACGCCTGTACAGCGCTGTCCCAGGACGAGTCTTTGTAGCTACCCGATCACACTCTGCCCAGGGCGAGCGCGAAATCAGCTTTAGTAAAGGAGACAGGGTCAAAGGTGAGCACTCACTCAGCTCATATGTACTGTATGAGTGCTTGCTTTAACATAACACAGCATTTTGTCCTCCGTGTGGGTGGAACCACTGCTTGTGTGCAGCCTCACAGGTGTGTGGAGGGGTGTTTGCTTCAAACTCAGTCAGTCAGCAGTTCTTGTTGCATAAACCTGTTTAATTAGTAAAATGATGCAAATATAGAAACATTAGAGATGTATTTAAAAGATATACATGTTATAAAATCAGTTCAGTTCATCCTCTCTTTAAGGCTTTGGAAACGCTCCAAACACTTCCTCATAAAATGTTCGCTGCTGACTGCAGGGGTTTGACAATTTCAGAGTCAAGATTGAATTAGCAGCTTTTAAGCTAACACCATTTAGCTAACTGATAAAGTTACACACACACTGATCACACACACCCATACAAACATAGCTGTCTGCATGAAATCAGATAACAGTACATTGGAACATATCCAGAATGTAACTTTATATTTAACAGAACAATCAGAGGAGCACATTTATGAATATGTCACAGAGAGAAGGATGAAGATTGAGAGTCTGATCAGAGTGTCTTCAGATGAGTTTGTCACATGTCCTAACATAAGTGTAAGGTCTCTACATGTTTGTATTCAATGTCTGCAGGTATGAATATGTGTGTGTTTGTGAGTAAGTCTAAGATGTTTCCAGGTATGTATGTCTTTGGTGAGTATGTAGGAGGTTTGCATGTCTGTATGTGATTTATTTTCTGTCTGTATACTGTTGTTTATCTTTTTGCGTGTGTTCATTTCTCCTTGGTGTCTGTGTGTGTGTGTGTTTGTGTGAGCGTGTGTGTGTGTGTCTCTGTGTGTCTGTGTGTGTGTTGGTGCCTGTTGTGTTTCCTTGTCCTCCTGACATGCTGCTATTTCCTGCCACCCCCTCTAGTGCTCAGTGTTGGCGAGGGCGGATACTGGGAGGGGACGGTCAGGGGTCGCACAGGCTGGTTCCCCTCCGACTGTGTGGAGGAAGTGATGCTTCGAAGCCAAGACAACCGATCAGGTGATCATGAGCACTCGCAGACAAACACAAACACAAAAACAAAAACAGACACTTTGAGCAGGAGGCTCATTCTTAAAAAATACATCCAGCATCACTTTAACAAGAAAAAAGTCACATAGGATTATTTATGGATAAAGAAAGACATTAAAAGTGGATCTTTGATAATAAATATTACAGTAATTGTTGTTATTTTTTGGTAAGTTCCTCAAATGTTCGTTCATGTTTCTGGTTCAACAGACTATGCTTGTCATTTTCCATTTTCTGGTCCTGCAACCTTCCCTGCTTGTTTGTGCACAGGAAGCTATGTTGGCTGAGCGTCTTTTCTGAGCGTCTTTTCTGAGCGTCTTTTCTGAGCGTCTTTTCTGAGCATATTATGTTGACACTCGTGCTGATAAATGTTGAGCAGCAGTTGATCATACTGCAAGTACTGCAAAGAAGAAAATAGAGGAGACGTTGGAGGCGATGTAATGAACGACAGTTCCTGAAACACCATGCTACCCAGGGGACCAATCACAGGGCTTGTTGTCTGCGTCAATTTGATGCGTTGTTACCAAGCAGCAACCTCCGGTCTAAAAATATGAGTCCAATGCAGAAGTGCTAAAAACTGCAGTACATCGAAGATCCACTTGAGGCTGGCTCCAGAAGTACCAGAAACCACATACACACCCATACAAAGAAGACGATCTTTACAGCAGAAATAAACATGTTTACATCCTGGTACAAAAGATGAGTGTAGTCTGGATAACTAATTTCTTGATTGGCACTGCAATTTCAAGGATATTGAGATCACAAGTCTTCCAATGAGAGATACAGCTGACTTGATTGACAGGCGGGAACACTGCAGCTGTTGGCTAGGAGGCTCAAAGCCCGCCTCTTTACGTCACAATCGCTCGACGGCGGCAATATGGTTGCTGCCGCCGGCTGGCCTCAAAACAGATACTACGTCCATTTATTATACAGTCTGTGGTCGTTATGTTTTGGAGGAGGTGAACGTGAGGCTTCTGAGGACTCGACGGCATAGAGTCCACAGAAGCTTTATGCCCCTTAACTCCTGAGAAATTCACCATGAGCGTGAAGTGGGCGGAGCGATGACAATCCTCACATTAAGCAGAGTTTCTCCGCTTCACATTCAGGTCACCTCAGTTGTCAGCACATTGTTTTAACTGATCTGTTATAAGAGTGAGAAATGTCCTCATACATGCTTTAGAGATGCAACCAGTTACATCTATAGAGGATTTCTTCCTGCATGCACTACCTAGCCGTGTCCTCTGGTGTCAGTCATGGGAAACTCTCTTGTTATGACATTATATTAATGTAGTAATAGTAACGCAGTAACTGAACTGCGGTGTAATAAGCCGTGTAAATAGATTGACTGTAGGTGCAGAGTGCTGACGTCTCTGTGATTCTGTGTTTCAGAGAGCCGTGGAGAACGAGCCAAAAGGCTGTTCCGTCATTACACTGTGGGATCCTATGACAGCTTTGACGCTCCCAGGTAAGAACTGCAGTCCTGAGAGGCTGGTTGAATGCAAGTTCAAAGAAGAGAAGCTTGACATTCAGATTACTGCCAGGAAAGAATAACTTGAGAAAACGCTCCTTCACTCTGACTCCTCTGCTGCATTTTTAGACCTGCAGCACATGTGGAGGGCGGATGTGTTTGTATGGTAACATACTGTACACATCCATCCAGGCGCGATGATTCATGTGGATGATTCAGTGGTGTTTTGATGAGTGTGATGCGATGTGTTGTGAGTGACTCATGGTGCAGGATGATGATGATGTGCGAGGGTTCACTTCCTCAGGTCTGGATGCTGGTCCTGCTTGGTTCTCCTGAAGGCGCAGGTTTGCTGGCTGTGTTTTGACTCGCTGGTTTGCTGATTCAAACCGGGCACAGAGAGAGAGTTAGAGCTGGTGTCTGGTCCTGAGGTGCACAGACCTGTTGCCAGGCTGCAGTTTGTAGGTAGGATGAACTTGTTAGGTTCTTTCAGAGAACTCTGATGACTAAGTTTGAAATGTCTTTGTGTTAACAGATATCATATAATCACCTCGTCATAGTCACTGCCTTCGATGACCAATGTACCCCCGACCTGACGAGAGCTATAAAACCTGACTTTCCTTAAAGCTCCTGAGATCTTCAATCCTTTGACGGAGGTCTTTCTGTTTGTTGTGCTGATACAGTCATAGTGGGAGGCAGGCGTCATGATATCGATGTGTCTGTCTGTCAGTGAGTATGTCACTCATATTATAAGAACGCTTGAAAGGAAAATCTTTAAATTTGACTCGACTGAGCTGGTTTCACTTTTATTTGTCCAATTTTGTTTTAAATTTTGAAAATGCACTCAAAGCATTCATGACATAGTTTTCACACGGTTGTCTTCGGCTGAAGTGAGGGCATTTTTTAACCTAAAAGTTCAAAGTTCAACCACACAAGCCCAACGAAGACAGTCTCTCCATGTTGAATGTTGACTCCAACTAACTCCCAGCTGATTGAAAAACCGGTAAAGAAGTGGAGTTGAGGGGTGCCTGTGGCCTAGTGGTCTAAGTACGCCCCATATACAGAGGCTATAGTCCTTGTCGCAGAGGTCGCTGGTTCGACTCCTGGCCCAGACCATATGCTGCATGTCTCCCCCCTCTCTCTACTCCCCACATTTCCTGTCTCTCTTCAGCTGTCCTATCAATGAAGGAGAAAAAAAAGTGGCGTTGAGGCCAAAGCCTTGCTGCCTCACCAACAGCTACAATGCACCCACCTGTCAGTCAAATCAGTTATCCAGAACACTTTGACTAGATCAAAATCAGTAAGAACAAGTTACAAAAACACCTCTGTGTAATTATCACAATTAAAATGATAAGCTATAGAGACCCAAAACATGTCATTACCAGTAAATCTGTTTAATCCTCCTGCTAAAATGTTGCATTTTGTACGGGCACTTGTGAGGTTTCCTGCTAAAGGCAGATTCTCCGCTGAGGGCAGTGCGGTCTCTCTGATAGCCGGTCGCCTGCTTTACTTTTCCACAGAGATTCAGAGCGTGTTCTGTTAATCTACAGCTGATACTTGTTGCTGTTTATCATACAGACATGATTACATGAAGAATAGAGAGGAGGAGATGAAATACACGGCCGATGAGAGGGGATCTCAGAAGTGCTGGAAGTGCAGGAAATACAATGCCGCCGAGCGGACCAATCACAGGGCTTGCGATCCACGTCAATTCTATGGGTAGTTACATTTTGGAGGAGGTGGAGGTCAGCTACGCGCGTAGGCCTCTGCGTAGGTACGAGAGCTACGCTGACCACCGGCGTAGAAGTATAAATCAGGCTTAATAGCTGCATCAATTGCCTCAAGTGGACACTCAAGGAACTGCAGTTTATTTTACTTCTCCATTGGTTTCACTTTTCAACGCAGGAGGATGACTTGAGGATGAATTGATTTCATTTTGGTGGTTACAGTTTCAAGTCCAGGACTACGACTTCATGTCCATCCTGCAGAGAATCAAAGACAGAGAGAGATCATCGATGTTATGTATCTGCTGCAGGTCATTTTGGTGCATTTTGGTGTTTTAGAGTCGACTCATGCGTTGGTTTTGTATCATTTTTTTAATCTAACAGTATATCCCGTCATATCCAGAGTCACTGTCACTCTGCAGGAAACACTAACGTAGCTCTGCCATGCCGGAGGTTTAAAACAATGAGGCAGTGTTTCCAGAGGAGATGGAGGAAAGGAGCTCTGCTGTATTTTCTGTGGAGGTGATCTGTTTACACTCGAGTGGGTAAAACTCTTGTCTATCGACTGTGACTCTGTGTGTTTTTTCCTCATTACCCAACCTAATATAATGACATTCTCTTTAATGCCTTGCATCTGCATCAGGGTGAACTCTGTCGCTTTGAGGCAAACTCATTTCGGTTTGTGTGACTTGGTCTGAGCAAAGAGAGAATTATTTACATAGAAATAAAGCCATTATCAATCACATGTATTATTTACATGAAGCCCCGCCTTCTGCATCCCTCTCTCCCTCTTTCTTTCCCTCTCTCCCTCATGATCAGCCTTTATCATTCCTCAACTTTCAAGCTCTCAAGCCTTTTTTTTTTTTTACTTCTCGTGTTTTCCTTTATGTCCCTCTGTAATTGTGTCCCCTCTCTCTCTCTCTCTCTCTCTCTCTCTCTCTCTCTCTCTCTCTCTCTCTCTCTCGCACACAGTATCATTTATTATTAACATGCTTTTCATCAACAGTGACATTTCATGCAGGCAGCACAGTCAGCCATGCAAAAATCCCACACATATGTTTGTGCACACGCGCTAACACACACATCATGGATAATTAAAGCCGTGTGCTGCAGGAGAGACCGAGCCAGAGCCCGTTTGTTTGGCCGGGCAGGCAGGCAGGGCTGACTCAGAGCCGCCCTCACATGGGCCTACTTTCACAGCCTTTATCACTACATGTAATATCTCATCTATCCCTCCTTTCATCCCTCTATATTTGGCCATGTCTTCTGACCATCTCTGCATCCCTCCCTTGCTCTTTTATTCATCGCTGTATTACTTAACCCCCTGTACTTTTTAATTTTCTTTCTCTCACCTTCTCTCCCCTGGGGAGTCTCCATCTGGAGGTCAGACAGTGAAGGGCACTCCAAAGGGAGAGGAGAGTTGAAGAGAGGGATGAAGAGGAGAGCATTCTGTTTACAAATGGATGAAAAGAGTTTTTTTTAATTGTGTGGAAGCAACAGGGAGGAAGCTTCCTGCAGGATGGCCCCTGTTTTACTTTTAAACTTTTGCCTGTGAGGCAAAACGCAGGGCTGATAAGAAATTTAAAGACTCATTGAATACTGATTATTGTCTTATTTTGTGATGGTAACGTTGGTGACCTTGTAGGACTCTTCTACCAACTCCTTTTTCTTCTATAAGTGAAATATTAAAAACGATTGTCTGGTTGGCCGCGGCTGAATTTTGCACATACTGTACATTCATGGTTCTCTTGCCTTCAGGTGGAAAAGCTGTACACTTAAATGCCTACATGCTAAGGCTAAACTGAGATGATGGAAAGCTCAGCCTTGTCCCAGATAAACATAAACACAAACATATAGGCTGTTTTCGATCTGCCTACTATACTAGCAGTACGTACGATTTGGCCAAAATTCAGTATCTAGTACGTTGTATGTGCAAAAGAGCAAAATCTGCAGTATGCCAAAACTCTGCGAATGTCTTACTGATTCAGTATGCATCGGACCAGTCTCCCTCCCATAATGCACAGCGCTGCTTTTTCTTTTTTCTTCTTTTTTGACGAGAGGAACTCAGTTTTTAGGTAACGTGAAAACTATTAAATTCCATATAAACCACTTCCTGACATTTTAAATCATAAGTGATGCTAAAGAAGCAGTTTCTCTATCAGCTATGCCGTTGTTTACTTCTGCTGTCTGAAACCGGAAATCTAGGGACGTCTGGCCCAGTATCCTGCAGACCAGATCCAACAGAACACTCATACTACAGACTACATTCAAACGCAGTATGTAGTATGTAGCAGGCCGTTTTGAGAACAGCCATAGTGATTTCTACAGTTTGCACGGTAGCTCATTAATAAACCCAGAGTGCAGAATTTTTTCTCTACCATTGGTTAAGAGGTTTTTACCAAACTCCGGTCAATCAGCCAATCACGGTGAGGCATGCTTGATTATCTAGATGTTTTTGTAAAGTGAGACCATTTAGAAAGGATAACAACCTTTTTTTCTCAATTGAAAAGAATCCAATGAATGAAATGAGGATCATTCAAACTTATTCTTGTAGGTGTTTATCTTTAGGGCTAAATGAAATCAGAAAAAAATGATATTCCTTTTTTTATTTTTTTTTCTGCGTTATATATTAAAATACAGGACTTAACACCAGATAAATGCAGTTTGGTCACACGTACTTATAAACAACTGAAAAATTCTAAAAAGTCTATTTTCTGCCTTTAAATTAAATCCCCTCCTTCTGCTATTATTCTGAGACCAGCGGCTCAGACCTGCAGAGAGAAATACAGACCTAGAGAAGAGGAGGAGAGAGTAGAGGTGGAGTGATAAACTTCTATAAAAAGGGAACTGACTTACTTACACATCATCAATACTTTGTGATGATGTTTAGAGTTATGTTTAATCTGTGTCACCACCAGCCCTGAGATCATAACCTGTAATGAAACTTCTTCTGCATGTGATTTGTGCAACACTGCATTGCACGTGTGTTACAGTCATGGCCAAAAGTTTTGAGAATGACACAAATATTACATTTTCACAAAGTCTGCTGCTTCAGTTTTTAAAATGGCAATTTGCATATACTCCAGAATGTTATGAGGAGTGATCAGCTCAACTGCAATTAATTGCAAAGTCCCTCTTTGCCTTGAAAATGAACTTTATCACCAAAAACACATTTCCACTGCATTTCAGCCCTGCCACAAAAGGACCAGCTAACATAATTTCAATGACACACAGGCGTCACACACATTAACACAGGTGTGGGTGTTGATGAGGACAAGGCTGGTGATCAATCTGTCATGATTGAGTGACTGGACACTTTAAAAGGAAGATGGTGCATGACACCATTGTTCCTCATCTGTTAGCCATGGTTACCTGCAAGGAAACACGTGCAGCCATCATTGCATTGCACAAAAAGGGCCTAACAGGGAAGTTTATAGCAGTGAGTAAGATTGCACCTCAGTCAACCGAGAACTTGTGGTCAATCCTCAAGAGGCGGGTGGGCAATCAAAAACCCACAAATTCTGACAAACTCCAAGCATTGATTATGCAAGAATGGACTGCCATCAGTCAGGATTTGGTCCAGAAGTTGATTGACAGCATGCCAGGGAGAATTGCAGAGGTCTTGAAAAAGAAGGGTCAACACTGCAAATATTGACTTATTGCATGAATTCTGTGTAATTCTCAATAAAAGCTTTTGATACTTATGAAATGCTTCTAATTGTATTTCATTATACCATAGAAACATCTGACAAAAACACCTAAAAACCCTGAAGCAGCAGACTTTGTGAAAATGTAATATTTGTGTCATTCTCAAAACTTTTGGCCATGACTGTACAAGTGTCGACGCTGAAAGGCTTTGTTAGCATGCAAGAGAACATCCTGATATATATTATTAAATTAATTGAATGTGAAAGTGTAAAAGTGTCGTGCATTTTTCTCGAGATATCGCCTGTTTGTGGAAAAACTGCACAGGAATAGTAGATTTCTACGTTTCCTCCTCCTTCTTCTGTTTGCTGAAACTTTAACTCTGAGCAGGCTTCCAAAACCCATGCAACACCACCAGCGTAAGTCAGAGTGTAAATGCTTTAACTGCTGGTTTATTGAATCTCTGTGTCTTTGCCAAAGATGCTCTGAGTTACTGTCCACAGTCTGTACATGCTGCTGCTCCTCTCTGCCCACATGAGACCATTTTTGGGCCAACAGAGTGTCAAATAAGGACAAGTGAGCACACACAGACTGGAGGAGAGGCAGAATAACGCTGAACACTGCTGAGCTGATTTGTTTTGTCTGAGTGTGAGACTCTTACTTTCTGCATGCCTCACACACGTTTAGTTTTCGTGTGATGTTATGTTTGTAAAATATCTGGTACTTGTGGATGAATCTGCGGTGGATCCCAGCAGAGTTTCCCCTCTCAAGTGTCCGCTCCGGGTGTGTGCTCCGAGAGCTGCATCAAAGTGTGTGTTCAGGATGTGCCTCAGTGAAATAGAAGCACAGATGCACACACACACACTGCTACAGATCACATTAAGCAGACATGCAGAAACACATGAACACAATCATGTGGACCTTCTGTTTCCTCTTCTGCTCCCTCCCCCATCTCTCTCTCTTTTTCTCTTTTCCATCCATGTCCTCTCTTTCCCCCTTTTCTCTCTCTCTCTCTCTCCTTCTCATGCATGCACGCACACATACACACACACACACATGCAGTACTGTACACAGAATCACAGCGGTGTAGCCCCGACATGCAGGGAGGGAAACAAAAAGGCAGGGATGTGAGCGGAGAAAGGGACAAGAGCTGAGATCGTCCTCGAATGCAGGAGGGGAGAGACAGAAGGAAGGAGGGAAGGAAGGAGGGAGGAAGGAAGGGAGGGCAAGCAGAGGGGACGACAGCTTCGCCATACGTGGAGAGGAGGCTCTGACTAAGAGATGATGTGAGTGCCTATTTGAGAGGATCTGTCCCTCTCTCTCTCTCTCCTCTTCTCCTCCTCCTCCTCCTCCTCCTCTTCTCCCTTCTTCCGCCACTCACTCGGCCAGCTGTTTCTCTGTCCTCTCTCTTCCTGTCTGTCATCCCTCCTCTCCTCCCCCACTTTCCCTTGATTTACCCTTTCATTCATGCTATGTTTACAGCAAATGTGAGGCTGTGAGGGGAGGGAGGGAGGGCGGGTGAGGTGATTGAGGTGTGATTTAAAGGCATGCAGGGTCAATAACAGCAGAACATCTGATTTATTCTTCTACAAATGAGAGCAAATCATCTTGTGGTATCATTTCCTCTTTGTATTATTACATAATAATCATAAGACTTGTCATTTATTATTACATCACTGGATAATAAGGATTCCTGCGCAGTTATTCCAGACTTAAAACCTTCTCTCACTCCCTCTAAGTTCATTATTTCAGATTAGACGCTACAGCAAAAACTCATCTCAGCCGCATCTGTTTTTATGAATGGGAAGCCATGACAGCGACGGAAAGGAGGAGTGAATACTATATATGTAAACCATAGGAGGAGGAGGAGGAGGAGAGGAGGAAGAGGAGGAGGAGTTGATGGTGGAGTTGCATGTTTTGACTGTATGTGTGCGCAGCTGTGTGTGTGTGAGTGTGTGTGTGTGTTTGCGTGAAACCCCCTGCAAACAAACCCAATCACCTCTCCCTCTCTCTCCCTCTTTTTCCAAATTACCTCATTTCTCTTCCCTTCTTTTTTTAAGCCACCTTATCCCCCCCTCCCTCTGCCCCTGCTCCTCTCCTCTCTCTCCTCTCTCTCTTTCCTTGTGTCGCAGTCACAATGAACCATCTCCATCTCTCTCTCTCTCTCCTCCTCTCTCTCTCTCCGTCTTAAGAATGAAGGGGCTGGGAGAGCTCGGCCCTCTCCCTTTCCCTTCTTCCATCTCTCTCTCCTCCTCCTCCTCCTCCTCCTCCTCTACCTCCTCCTCCTACTCCTCCTCCCTCGCGGCTCGCGCTCGCTGCTTTCTCGCTGGAAGACGAGAAGGAGAAGGAGCAGGAGAAGGAGGAGGAGAGGAGAGGGAGGGGAGGAAATGGCGATGGGGGCATGCGGCGAGGAGGATCTCTCCCTCTCCCTCTCCCTCTCTTCTTCCTGGCCGTCGCTCGGCCCTGTGAATAGGAGCATCTGGTTCATTTACAGGTACCTGCCATGGTTTTTCATACCCCCCCTCACCCTCCCCTCCCTCTATCACTTGCTCTCCCTCTCTCCCTCCAGTTGCCGGGGGAGATGTGGGGGGGTGGCGGAGGGAGGGATGCATGCATGTGGACATCATGGACGGCCAGGCAGGATCGATAAGATAGATTGACAGATGTTGCAACGCATGCTTGCAGGCGGATGTGTTTGATTTAGAGTGTCTCAATGTGACTGTGTGTGTGCATGATGTGTGTGAGGACGGACGAGAGCTGCTGCACAGCCTTGGTGTATGAGCTGTGCAGCTGTTCCGTGTTTTGCTTTGTGAACATGTGTGTGTGCGTGTGTGTGTGTGTGAGACTGTGGCGTTTCTCCTCGCTTTGAATCGCTCTCTGAACAGCCGACCTCGAGCAATGCTGCACCGGCACAACACATGCTTACTGCTTTTACTGATGTGCAGAGTGATTACGTGTTTGTTTGTGTGCATTGCCCATGTGTGTGTGAGTGTGACTGCGTGCAAGGATGGCGTGTGTGTGTGTGTGTGTGTGTGTGTGTGTGTGTGTGTGTGTGTGTGTGTGTGTGTGTGTGTGTGTGAGTGTGCGCTGATGTCCACCAAAAACTGTACGACAGATCAGGGAGATCTCCTCTCGTCTGTTGACCGGTTGATTGCATGTGTTGTTGTGTCATGTGTGATGTGTGGCGTGCTTCTGTATGTTTACCGGTGTGATCGTCTGTGTGTGTGTGTGTGTGTGTGTGTGTGTGTGTGTGTGAGAAAAAGAGAGAGAGGTAAAGAGAGTGCAGACAAATTGGAAACAGTGCATGGGAGGGAGTTTTTAACGATGCAGCATGCATGACAAGTTCCAGCTCCTCTCTGACACCTCTGCTCGGACAAACCTGCTTCATGTCTCTCTCCACTTCTCGTATGCAACATAGAGAGACACACTGCTGGATCGTCCAGATCTGTTACATGCATCTCCAGCCCTGATGACTGAACACTACTAACACTGCGCAGGCTACAAGGAGTGTAGCTAGTCCTGCGGTCCTGAACCTGCTCTGAGTGAGACGTAGAGACTCCAGAGAGCAGAACTAACGGCTGGTTCAGTTGCAATATGTAAAGTTACAGAGTTGTCGCAAGGAGATGGCTCTCAAAAGGAAAGCAGAATAATTAAATATCTGAAAAGTAAAAAGATGCAGTCATAATTGTATGGACTATTCAATATTTTCCCCCTGTATCACTCTTCTTTAAGCATGACCAGGTGAGGTCACGTTACAGATACCTGACTCTGAGGCATCAGAGATTGCTGGTTTCTATCACCGCACTGCAAACAGTGCTGCAGCATTTTAAAGTCATTAAGAGACAAACTTTTGACACACTGATAAATATCGTCTTATTTTCTGTTTCACTGCTTTGGTTTCATTAGCGGTCACTCTCTTTACGTAATCTCTTGAACTCGACCAACGCTGCGTTCTCTGTTTCGCTCGCTGCAGCTTTGAATTGAAAATCTGACTGTAGATCTCTTCTTCATACGCTGGGCACTTCTTGATGCTATCTAATGTAAGAATAATGCAGATTGTGTTGTTTTTAAAAGCATTGAAAAGAAGCAAACAGTCCTCTGAGTAAGCTTCTGTAGTGTAGGCATCACTCCGATGTATTGCTGACAGTATCCAAACCACACTTGCAGAATGTGATGCTTCCAGGTTCGAAGGTTGCACACACAGCTCAGCAGCACAGTTTATTTTGGAGTCTCATGATCGACTGAATGGAAGCACATGACGGCTGCATTTCTCATCCTAACTCCAGCCCAGAATTTGTGACTCGAGCTGATCCAGCTGAGACGAAGCAAATGACGCCTCCTGTTGATGATATCCCTGACGACAGCGAAGCGTGAGGCAGTCATAGTTGGATGGGACTCAGTGGAGTGATTTCGATCCTGCCTGGACACACAAACATGAGCCAATAAAGAAGAGCAACGTAAACACAAGAGTCATGATGTGACACTTCTTCCAGTGACTGAATGAAAGAGAGGCTCTCTGTAGAACCGTTTCCATGATTATGTGTTCACACCAGAGATGACTTGGCTTTCTGAGTGTCACTTCCTTCTCAGAGATTGTTCTGCAAACGGCTCTGAGTGCATCTGTGACTCCATGTAATTAAGATATGACATGTTAATGCACCTTTTGGTTAGTTGTGTGTTTTTGCATGTGCTGCATATTTCATAATTCATTGACTCTGTCAACCTGAGCAGAATAGAGCGATTACCACACCTGCCCTTAAAGAGCCTGCCAGCCTCTTGATGAGTATCTAACCACAACTGTGTGTTTTAGCTTGCCTTTTCTCTTGAGTGTGGTTGTTTTGATTGTCCTGTCACCTTTGAGATGTGTGTAAAACTACCCAACTGCAGTGTAGCATGTTTGAGGCATTTTTAAAGCACTGCTCCTTTAAAGCTCCTGTGAGCATTTTGTAGCTAGTTACGAAACTGAATGAAATTAATACTGATGGCTCTTGATGACCTACAAAAGCACACCAGACCATCAGGGGTTAAATTGATCATGTCTATATGAAGCTGTTTTGATGCTTGTAGCTGCTGCCACATAGTTAGCTACAGTATCCTGCAGACACATCCTTTGGTTGCATTACAAAGGAAAGACTCACAGTGAGTGATGTGTTTGATATCTAAAGACAGCAGGATGGGATTGCATCAGAAAAAAGGGGCCTGCAAATTTACAGGATGAGATCAGCGAAGAGATAAAAGTTACGGTTTTGCCCACAGGGGGCGCCAAAAACACCAGAAGCAGAAAGTTTCTCACAGGTGCTTTAATTAAAGTCTCATTATCCAGAGTCAGAGTTTTGTTTAAGTGTTTAAAGCATAGACTGGATATAAAATGGACGTCATCTCGCTCGGCTCGAAGTGAGGCCGCCATGAAAACTGCTCCCCCTACTGGCTGACAGCAGTATAGGTCACAAACTCGGTCTCCCCCATTCATTTGAATGGGTCTGCAGTCAAACTTTAAAAAATAAATACACGTCGTACGAATGTTTCTCACATCCGTATGCTGTTGTTATATGTAGTTATTATTTGACTGTTTTGTGTTCAAGGCCTCTTTTTTCTGAAAGTTTCCTCTTTGTTAGTTATTAGAAGTTAAAAAACAGGGTTTTACATCCGGGTTTACTTTGATTGACAGCTGCCGTATAGAGAAACTTTGTGGACGGTACGCTGTAGGGCGGAGCTTGTTACCGTGGAAACACACAAATTCCCTACTGCACAGACTCTGACTGCAGAAAATTTACAAACGGGACGGGATATTTTGGCTTCAAAACCGTACAATGGGAAAAGGCTGAGCGACACTGTCCATTATATATACAGTCTATGGATTAAAGCTCCTGTGAGGAACTTCTGGTGTGTGTCCGGTTTGGCGCCCCCTGTAGACAACATGTGTCTCTGATCTCTGCACTGATTTAATCCTGTACATGCATCCTGTCAGCAGTGCTTTTTGGAAAGCTCACACTGGGAAACTGCTTTCCTTTTAAGCCAGATTTAACAAAGTGAACATGGTTACGTATCCGTGTAGTGACTTGTTGCTTCCGCTGCAGGGACGACATGATGTGTGTGTTTGCATATTGTGTCTTATTCCAAGTTGTAGGATACTTTGACCACTCAATCCGGCGTTCAGATTTGTGTGATGAGTCTGTACAGTATGTGCTCACTTATTCAATCAGCTCCTCTCCGAGCGTTTGAGGTCTGGGCTGGGTGGCAGAGACGAACAGAAGAGGACACGAATAACAAAGAGACAGCCTTGGCAGAGACAGAGAGGCTCTCACAGCTGCAGAGAGTATTATGCACTCAATAGACTGAATGAAAAAGATCATTAGGACGGGAAATGTGTTAAGAAAAAAACTGAGGAGGAGAAGAAGTTTGGAGAACAAGGGAAGGAAGCCAGTATGGAGAGCGGTATGGAGAGGCCATCAGGACCGCAAATACACAAAGAAGGAGAGCCAGTGAAGACAGAAAGAGAGAAGGAGGAACAGATGGAGTGGGTTGGGACTATTTTGGTGCACGATGGGATCATCAGCATGTGGTTACAGTATGTTGCGGCTGACACTGTATATATACCTCTCTGACTCACTGAGTGACTTATAGGCTGCGTAGATGATCTTTCCATTCATAACAGGACACGAGTCACAGGCAGCCGTGTGTGACCTCTGTGACCTCTTCTAAGAGCTTCTTTCAGGCACGATGCACAACAAAAGTTCACATCAGACTCATTCTCAAATGTAACATGTTGTTTTTATGCATGAAGTTTAGGAACAGTCTGTCAAAATGTATGAATTTAAACATTCATGCAGTTTTATCTGTCGTAGAGAAGATGAATAATCCAGAGGAGGGAAATTCAGGCATCCAGCAGCTAACAAGGCAGAGAGCAGATCTGTCACGTCTGATGAAACCTGTCAAACTTGTGCAAACATTTTAATAAAAGTTGCATAAAAAGTTTTGTAAAACCAGTAAAATAATTTGAATGAGGAATGTACAGAACATTTAATTGAGCTCTTGTGAAAACTTGTCCAAAATCTTTACAACAACTTTAATAAGTCCTGTTTAAAAATGGATGGAAACTTTGCCAAAGTTTCAATAATATCTTTTAAAAATTATTTGAAAACTCTGCAAAAATTTCATCTGAACTTTTACAAATAATTTGGTAAAACCTGAACAGAAAACTTAACTGAAACATGTGCAGAATCAAGACGAAGACAATTTAATCATTTCATAAAAGACTGAACAGAAACTATAAAGAAAAGTTGTACAAAATTGAAATAAGACTCAAAAATGTCAATGCAACCTCAGGGGTTTTAATGTCCACAAGACTTTTATGCAGATGTTTTATTGAATCGACAAGTTTTCAAACTAAAAAGAGACTTCAGGCTATCGTAAAGATATGCAGCAGGGTCGCAGCACATCCCTGCCTGACATGTCGAGCCTTTATCGAGCCAGGACCCTCAGCAGAGCCTGGTCCATCGTGGCTGACCCGTGCCATCCTCTCTTCCCTCAGACTGCAGGTACGCACTGCCAAAAAGCAGGACGGATAGGAAGATGAACTCTTTTGTCCCGGTAGCAACTGGCCTGCTAAATGATGCCACATAACACTATTGTGTTTATGTTGTTACTGTTTTAAATGTTTTAATGTTGTGGTGTGATTTGTTTTACTGTTTTGTTTATCTGTCACCGCTGACTAAATAAATAAAGGAACCTTGAACCTTGAACCTTAAATGAGTTAAACTCAAACAATTTAAGATCTTTATTATTTTATTTGAACATGTTATTAAGTTGTTATTGCTAAGACACAAAGGCATATAGAATGTGTCGTGTGTGGATCTGGATTTCACCCTATATTGGTGGTTGATTTCAGTCGCACCCAAAAGCTTCCAAATAATAACTTGTTAAGTTTGAGGTCTTGAAGAAGAAAAGTAGTGACGCACAGATGTACATTTGTCTTTTTTAAAGTCTAATGGAGGTGCAGCGGGCTTTGTGTTCATTTGAGGTTGAAGAGGGAGAGTGGAGACTTGTGGTTGATGCATAGAAAGAACAGCCTCTCTGAGCACTCGTAAGCCAAGACTGGTTGGATGCTGCCTGGAGGCTTCAAGCTGCCGCCGTACCCTACTCCATAAACTCTTTCACTCTCTCCTCTCCTGATATAAAAACACACATGCATGCAGGAGAGTTCTCTGATTGGACAGGAGAGTGTGCTGTCTGCAGTAGGGATGTACATTTTAATTATTTCCCGTGATCGATTTTTGGAAATGTTAACGATCAATTATCGATTAATTGATCAAAAAAAAACATTATTATTCTTACATCAAAAACAATGCCAAATACGTTGTTTTCCCCCTAAATTTTATTTTCTACAGCAACAAAATGCAAATAACTGACGGGATTGAATACGGGCACACGTTTGACACGCAGAATATCAACGATCAGGCTCATTAAAATATTCTCCGAGGACATAATCTTATAAAGTGAAGGCTCATAATACTAACAGAAAAGTACTTCAGACTCCCAGTGTCCAGTTTTCTGTCTACTCATTCTTATTGAGAAAAATAAACATGTGTATTCGGTCAGGTGTCAGCCAGGAGCGCAACCGGGTCATAATCAGTCCCGCTGGAGAAAAGCCCAGACGGCTCTGATGTTGCTGGTCTGTAAACGTAGCGTACCAGAATTTCCCACCTGTCTGTTGCCTTTGTATCCAAAGGTGGGAAATATCCTGTTTAAAGCTGTCAACCTTTGTGTCCGTGTTGTTGTTGGCAGCAGTTTTGTATTGATCCTCTTTTAAAAAGCGCAAGTGGAGACCTGACGCACAGCCGCAGCCGCCAGCTGAGCGTCTCCGCTGTGCGCAACACCTTTAACAGCTGATTCACATCCAAACATGCTTTAAACTTAAAACACCTCCCTGATAGATGAGTGTAATATGAGACCACATGATGTTTGTTCCACGTGACGGAAAATTAATAACAAAAATGGGTTTCGAGTAATTTCTTAACAATCAATTAATCGATAGTCCATTAATTGTGGTCATCCCTAGTCTGCAGAGATATCGGCAATATATCGAGTATATTCAATATTTCGCACACCACTCTCCACCTGTGGACATGCAGTGTCTGTTACTATCGTACCACTACATTGCTTGACTCTGGTGTAAACCTACGTCCAGTTTTAGCTGTTGCTCAGGCAACAAGCAGCACCATCATACTGTATATAGCATCTCTTCTTCTCTGAGTCGCTCTGGGCTCGCTGTCAGAAACACGGCGAAGAAAAGAAAGTGTGTTTCAAGTCGCTGATGTACGGAGAGAAGGTGGCATGAAAGAAAGTAGATGTGGTGAAAGTCTGATGGATGAAAACTGATTGTATTAGTATGAAAATTAAGCTTTTTTTAAATGAATAAAAACAAAAATATGAAAAAAATGTGGATGCGCTGATCATCGTTTCCCTAACAGACAAATATGAGTTGTTAAACTTTACTTTTTGAAGTTTTAACAACCCTTTAATGACAGCATGGAGAGGGACATATTTCACCTCTATCTTTATCGATTCAGGAAGGTGTGCGAGGATTAGGAAGTCCAGTATGTGACTTCCTCATCTGTCCTCTCTCTTTCGTGTCCTGTCTCACACTTTGTTCTTCTGTCCCTCTTTGTCTCCTCTCTCTCAGTGACTACATAATCAAAGAGAAGACGGTCCTCCTGCAGAAAAAAGACAGCGAGGGTTTTGGCTTTGTGCTCAGAGGGGCCAAAGGTAGGAAGCAATCTGTCCTGGAGTTGCACTGATTCAAGTACAGTCATAATAATAAATGATATTGTATCACATGCAGTGCTGATGCTTTTTGGTATTTGATTGGTGTTTCCAGCTCAGACTCCCATCGAGGAGTTCACTCCCACCCCGGCCTTCCCCGCCCTGCAGTACCTGGAGTCAGTGGACGAGGGAGGCGTGGCCTGGAGAGCCGGTCTCAGGATGGGGGACTTCCTGATAGAAGTACGGTCATTATTTACTTTTAGATATTCTTTATTAATTTCTAAAAGGCAGAGTTTGTGGATACATCTCATGTGGTGTCACTTTCAATCAATCAATCTTTATTTGTATCGCGCCAAATCACAACAAACGTTATCTCAAGACGCTTTTGCGAACAGAGCAGGTCTAGACCAATCTATGTCGAATTATGAACAGAGACCCAACACCAAGACAGTCTTAATCCATCATGAGCATTGCACCTCGCAGTATTTAGCAAGTTACAGCGGTGAGGACAAACTTCCTTTAACTGCTCGAGGCAGAAACCTCGAGCAGGACCAGACTCATGTTAGACACACATCTGCCTCGACCGAGTTGGGTCTGAAAAGTGGGATAGAGGAGAATAAGAAACAGAGGGAGTGGTGATAGTGATGATTCGAGTAGTAGAAGCTGTTGCCGCTGGAGTCCAGCACGTCCGTATCAGCAGGAGTCTGGAACGTCCACAGCAGGAGGACGCATACGGCAGCTCAGAGGAACCTACGAGACAAGGGAGCTCAGGGACTCCAGAAAGGTCTATGGTTAGTAACTTTAATGGGACAGGAAGAGTTAAAGTAAGTGATGAGGGGGTTGGGAGGAAGGGGGTGAGATTGGATCCCAGTGTGTCAGTCTAAGCCTTTAGCAGCATAACTAAGACCTGGTCCAAGCCTGATCCAGCTCTAACTATAAGCTTTATCAAAAAGGAAAGTTTGAAGCCTACTCTTAAAAGTAGAGAGGGTGTCTGCCTCCTGGACCCTGACTGGTAGATGATTCCAAAGGAGAGGGGCCTGATAACTGAACGTTCTACCTCCCATACTGCTTTTAGAGACTTTAGGTACGACGAGCAGGCCTGCATGTTGGGAGTGTGGCATTCTAGAGGGCTAAATCACTGTTTGAATTCAGAGCACTTAGACTGTGTCCTTAAACTGAGACTATGACCTTCTCATGTTGTCTGTGTCCGCTGCAGGTTAACGGTCAGAACGTGGTGAAAGTTGGTCACCGACAGGTCGTCAACATGATCCGGCAAGGCGGCAACAGCCTCATGGTGAAAGTTGTGATGGTGACCCGCAACCCGGACATGGAGGAGGGTTCCAGAAAGAAAAGTAAGAGCTTCCTCGCTGCAGGTGGATCCTGTCTGTAACTGAAACTTGCTGTTGTTCAGTCTGATTAACCAGCGCTGCCTCTGTCTGCTCCCTCCCCTCCAGTCCCACAGCAGAGTAAGAGGCTGAGCACTCCGGCTATCGCACTCCGATCCAAATCCATGACTTCAGAGCTGGAGGAGATGGGTAAGAAACGACTTGGTTAAGCCTTCTCGGGGTGAAAAGAGCATTGCAGAGATGAAGAAGCAGACAGACGGGTGGATGTAGACCAGTACAGAGAGTGCTTATTTATGAAAGACGAGGAAAAAAAAAGTTACTGGGAGGAAAAGATTGAGGTGATGATAGAAACAGTGTGAATCCAGAGTGTTGGGGGTTGCTAAAGATGCTGAAAGTGTGAAAGGGAGCTGAGCGAGGGCTAAATTTAGACGGCAAGAAAGTGGAGAGGCAGATAGTGTAGTTACCCAGTGACAGAAAGAAGAAGCAAAGAGAAAAAGAGAGAAGAAGATTGGCTCCCGCTCTGGATGACGGTCTCAATCCATTTCACTGTTCTTTCAGAGGTTCCACACTGTCACTTCCAGCACCCCCACTACAGGTAACCCTCTCCCAGACAAAGTGTCGCCATCCACCTTGTGACCCCCCCCCTCCCTCTCACTGCCCGCCTCTCTTCCCTCTTACCCCCCTGCACCCTCCACTGCTCCCCCGGCCCCGCCCACAGCTTTAACCCCAGTGCCCACAGAGCGGACCAGCCTCCCCTCTGCTCAACTCTCTCTTTCTTACACACACACAAGTATACACTGACACTCAGCAAGTATTTGTTGCCAAGGTTACACTGCAGGGGAATGAGGAGAGTTTATCCGGCCGCCACAAACATCACCGCAAAGTATTCGGGTCCTCGCGTGTGTGAGAGGAAGTTCAAAATGTGTCCGAATTTTGTAGATATCACAAGAATCAGATACGTTTGGAAGACGCCACACTAAAGATGAAATTACTGAGATGAGTAATATTAAAACAAAAAATAAAACACAACTTTATTCCAAGTCTGTTTCTATGGTAACAGCATTATGTGTGGCGATGCTTATTCCATCTCTATTTGAGGCAAAATAGTGGGAGGAGAGAGCACGATGAGGGTCAACGCCCCCATTTGCAGATTAGAACATTGGATAAGGTTTCGTTGGTGATTGAGTTTGTGCTTCGAAACATTTAACTCGTGTGCTGACGCTGTAGATGTCGCCGCTGTCTTCTTCTGAGCATGCTCAGTGAGGGACTGATGCTGTATGGAGGCTGATGTGGAGCTGCAGGAGGAGAGGGTCTTGCTCAGCTGCTCTCACGTCCAGTTTTTGGTCCTTTTTCCTACAAAAATAAACGAAACAGCAGCAGATAAAAACGCTGCGCTGTGAGTCTCCTGAGTGTAGGAATCAGACCTTTGCTTTACTCCCACCCCCTCCTGGCTCCTCCCCTCACCTGCCTTCTTTGTGTGGTGTGACCTCACCTGAGTAACACAAAGCATGAGCATCCAGTCTGAAACACAGGTACCAGCTTCCTGAGCCCTGAACCCACCTCCCCCACTGTCACTGTTGCTTTAAATTCTCACTCTAGTTTAACATGCAGCACTGAATGCCAACTGTGATACTCTGTGTGTCATTTCAACACGTAGAGTAACACTGCAACAAACTTAGAGGTGCTGCAGGATGTATGCAGCAGCCAAAAACCTCATTCATCTTGATCATTCAGAAACACTTCAAAGACTGGACTTTTCCTTCACTAGAGCAGGTGGAAGGTGCTCGTTTCAACTAAAACACTCAGTTATCTGCAAAATGAATCCATCGCTGTTAAAGTGAAAAATGTAGTCAATAATTTAAGAGGAAAAAACCCACTATGGTGATGATTTAAAACTGCAGTCTAACTTTAACTTGCAAAAATGCAACGTCAGCCTGCTGGGTACTGACTTATTGCAGAATTTCTCACACATGTAGAAAAACTAAACTCCATCTCTGTTATTTTTATTTTCTTTTAAACAGTTTCATCGTTTTTTGTTTTTCCACAAACAGAAGAGAGTTAAATCAAACATACATCTTGCCTTCGTTTCACATTACACATTTAAAGTAGTACATTAAGAGTGGATCATATAAAGATCTTTAGATAAGGAAGAGAAGAAAGAAAGAAAAAATACATAAATAAATAAGACAAATATTGCCACTGTGTCATAGCTTACATTCCAAACAAGGAAAACCCAGCCGCCAGACCCCCTACAGGTCGATGTCATGCATATTGCCATTATAATAAGTTTTCACATACCAAGTACAAGAAAATATAATACCTGATAACAAAAGGTAAAGCTAGCTAAGCTATATTGATAATAGAGACACAAGGAAGGAGGAGGATGCTTGTGGATTAGCTCTCTGCAGGTTTGATCTCAGTTGTTTTTTAAAAATTTATCTGAATTGCGTATCTTGTCCAACCCTGAGTAAAGATAAATTGACTTTTAACTGTGAAATAACTCCCTTATATGTTGCTGCGTTCAAATGCAACTAGTTAGCTAAATGGGAAGTCAAGCATATGCCATTTTTTGCACCGACAGCTCCAACAATCTCACTTTCAAAGATCCTCACCGGCATTTACTGCGTGGAAGATGTCCTGCAGTACTTCCGCTTTGACCCTAAACACTCTGCTTGCTTCATATTTATTTCATTCAATGAAATTCTGCAAAAAAGACGTAAAAACAACTGATAGAAATCGTGTTGTAGTGTTAGCAGCGGCTCCAGACCTCAGAAAGAAAACGTGTGGTTAATTTCTCCTCCTGACGTCGTCGTTGACAAAGTTGGTATCATAAGTACCGCCTCTTCTTGATTCTGATTGGTCGTATTTAAGAAGTGACATTGACTAGCATGGCTGAGTTCCAAAAGTTGAACTATTTTTAACTGAGCAAGCTGTGAGTGTTCTCACTTGGTGCTGAGAGCCTGAAAATGCTGATCTGCACAGCTTTGCGCTGCCAGCACAAACACAGCTGCTAAGTAACAGCAGCATGAAGGCCGTACTAACTTTATGGTGGTCGTGTAGAAGCAAACAACGCTAACAGTGTACCTAGCTAACAAGCAGGTGCAGTGATGCAAGAGCTGTAAGGCGTAATGACAGATGAAATAGGTGAAGCATAGGAAAAATAAATGTTTTATCCACTAGTATTATAAAAGTATGAATTAAAACTCCATATGACTGAACAAATGAATGTGTAAACACCTATTGACAGTGGTAAAAACTCTGACACTCGAGAGCTTTCAGACGACTTGCTGCCAAGCTTCAGATTTCTGTCCTTACCTTAAATAAACTCGAACCTTTAACATGAAACAAAGGTCACATTTAAAGGCTTCATCAAATTTTATCACGTTTAAAAAACAATAAAAAGCAAACAAATTAGTGCTGTTTATATGAAAGAGTTATTTCAGCTCGAGACAAAGTGCACTTATCAAAAACATCCTAACTTCCTTGAGATGGTGGAGCTTCATTTGCAGTCAGACACCTCATTAATTAGATCGTCTTTGTTTTTGTCTCGTTCCGGATCAAGGTGAGAGGAGCACAGTGTGTGAGGAAGCCATGTCAGACTCTGCCATATGGTTATTCTAATGCACTAGAATTCATTTAGCCGTGACGCCTATTAAACTATCTCACCTCTGTGATTGGTGCAGTGTCCCAGTTCACCTAGAAGTCATGCTGCAAGATAACAAGGACTCTAAAAAGGAAGGGATTCTGCAGCGCACTTCAGCCATGTGTTTGGACACAAATAAGGCTTATGTTCCTGGAGGATTTTAGCCGTGTTGGTTTTTTAAGTAAGAGATGAAATGAACACAGGTTTTAAAACCCTTTCATGCTTGGTTTAACCATCAGACAGTGAAATTTAATTTCTGCTGAAATAAGCTCCACAAAGCCAAATGTTACGACTACAACTTCTGTTCCCTTACAGAGAGGGACTAAGTACAACACGGCCTGGTGTGACCTGACTCGGGATACCTCTTTTCATGCCTTAGTTTCAGATCATCTGTGAGGCCTCAGTAGTGTGTGTATAATCCCACATCATAGTTATCCATCAGCTGGACAGGCTTCTAAGTTTAGCTGTGAAGCAGGGGCGAGTGTTGCACCTTTTTCTTCTCACTCAGGGAACAGAAGTTGCAGTTGTAACATTTTTCCCTCTCAGTCAGTTCACTTGATACAGCACATACAGCACAGTGACGAGTATTCAGGTACAAACACTCACCTTAAGAAGAACTGTTTTAAAAACATCCAATAGAGGTTTTAAATGTAATTCCTATCAAAGCAGAGCCAACTAGCTCTAGCCGGCTCACACATCTCCTGCCTTGAATGGTGCACAGAGGAGGCTCTCACTGTATGTGTTGTATCAGCTGAATCACTGAAAGGGAACGACACATTATGAAAAATGTAACGGCTTGAGTATAAGTTTGGCAGATAACCCTTTCCCTATTCAGTCCACACACACACACACACACACGCAAGCTCACTCACTCAAACCAGTGGATGCAAACACTTAAAGGTCATGTTTAATTCCTTCCTCCTTTTTATCCCCCCTATGGATTTGGACTCCCTTTTCCTCCTCTCTGGTCATCGTACTAACTCTGTCTCTCCTTTGTCTCTTTTGTCCTCACTTCACCGCTGGCCGGATCTTAACCCGTTCAGTGGAAAGAGGTAGGAGTGAGACTAATTCCTCATTTCTGTGTACCGGCGTGTTTAAGTGATTCTAACAGCGAGCAGCATACTGTATATATGTGTGTGTGTGTGTGATGTAAGTGCAGCCATCTCTGAGTATGTGTGTGTGATGTACGTCCTTTTACATCGCAGATCAAAAAAAAAAAAAAAAGCCTGGAGAGGTGACTCAGTTTGTCAGGCTCCAGAGAATATGATTAGTATTCACTGTAACAACGCTATCGCACTTTCGCTCCTGCCAAAACTTAAGTCTCCTTTTGTCCTCCTTCCAGCTGCTACCCCTTGGAAAAAAAAATCAGGTATGCTCTGGTACACTCTCACTGAAGGCTTTGTATTTATGTCCGTCCAGAAGGACTTGGCACTCACCGCTCAGTCACTTACCGCGCTCATTCCGACTTTCCTTTCTTCCAGAATTCGAATCCTCCCAAGTTACAGAGAAGAAGAGGACAGTCTATCAGATGGCTTTGAGTAAGGGAGCTCATGTTTGTCACTGGGTGTTTCCTCTCTCTCTCTCCTCTCTCTCTTGTCTACCTCCGTTTCGTGTGTCCCTCTCCACACGTTGTTTCCTTCATTTTGTTGTTGCTGTCCATATTTCTGTTTTATTGCTGTGTGTCCTCTCTTTCCCTCCGTCTCTCCTTCTGTCTCTTTCTCTCCTGCCTGTTTTTGTCCTCTCAGATAAACTGGATGAAATTCTTGCAGCCGCTCAGCAGACAATCAGCACCAATGAGGCACCGGGGACACGGGGACAGGGGCCTAAAAGAGACAGGGGGCGGAGCTTCTACGGCAATGAGGTAGGATGTTTACACGCGTCCTGAAATATGAATGTTCCTGTCTCGTCATGTGATTGAGACAAGTGTCTGTCTACCATCAAAATGAGTTGTTTTTAGAAAGTAAAGAAAATATTAAAGCAAGAAACTCTAAATTTGAAAGCTGCACTTGGTGGAATTAATTAAAAAAAATAATGTCTGCAGAAAATTGAGAAGTTCGCAAACTTTAAGATCCCCATTCAAAGAGACTCAGACATCACATGTAGTGGCATGTAGCCCTTTTCAAATATGCATCCTCACAGCCTGAAGATGTCTCTGTTGGAGAGAGGGATGATGGGTGTTTGGGGGTCTCAAGTAGTCACAGGTTAATGTTTACAAGATGTCCAAGATGAAGGGCGAAGCAAAGTTTGATGTTTTGTTGACAATTTCTTCAAATATTTGGATGTATTCACATCATTAAAAACTAAAGCAGCTGCATTGGACACCAGTTGCATGATATTGTCATCACCATCATCTCTGCTATCTTGGATTTTCATGACTTCCACCTGCAGCTCTCTCACACCGGCTCACCCTGACTTCTTGCAGAAATTGTACCTGAGAGGAAGCAGGAAGAATTCTTGGTAGACTTGCAGACTAGTGTGCATAAGTGGAATGCAGCTTATGTTTAACCTGATATATGCACTACATGAACAAATGCATGGACAATAAAAAGGCACTTTGACGACGCATTCGCCTTGTTGATGAATAGCCGACAGCTTTTGGCATCCATGCTGCAACCAGATCTATAGAGAACTAATCTAGGTTATCCAATCCAAGACTTGATGCTCATGAACAGAGTTAAGAGATGGAATCTACGACCACATTCATATGAAGAGAGCGGTTCATAAAGACAATTAAAAAGCCAAGTCGGTGTCCAATAACAGCAGATGGGTGCTGCAATTGCATTTCAGCCAATGCTTTCCTCTTCCTCTGCTCCCCTCACTGAAGAGCCCAAACACAATGTGCACAACTAAAAATACAAACAAACAAAACACCCCGAGTTTACAGATTCAGCGTTTATATTCAGTTATGTATCTGAAGAGATTAAAGATGTATAACAGGGAAATGTGTGTATCGGCATTCAGCTGACTCTCACGCTCTTTGTGTCGTTCCAGACAAACTACGGGGATCAGTCGGGGATGGGGATGATGCCGTCTGGGTTGGGCCTCGGGTATGATCGTGGCCAGTTCACCTCAGGTCACGCTCATCCGCACGGTATGCTGCGGCAGAAATCTATCGGTGAGGCTGTCTGTTTTATTCTGTCCGCCTGTCTGTCTGTCCTCTGGACCAGTAGAGGTCCTCTCTGTGCCGACCTGTTTGTCTGTAGCAAACAATGTCTTTGTCTGTCGCCCAAAAATGTGCACAACGTTTACCCGTGAACCTGTAGCTGACTACATGTTACCCCCTCTGCTTGTTGAGCTCACTGTACATGTTCTGTTAAAGAAGAAGAAGATGTTTGTTTGTCTTATTCTCACTCTGCTTGTTTTCTCTGTAAACAGCACTGCCTCTAATCTCCTTGTTTATTCTGATAGCTTACTCTCTGCTTTGTTGCTTACTAAGGCTTTGCTAACTCTCCCTCTGAAATACGGATGTGCTCTCTGGTGACAAGCTAAACAAATGCTGCTTTGTGATGCAGGTTGAGACTTCTTTGTGGACTAAGATTTACACGCTAATATCAGAACTGAGGACAGACTCTCTGACAGTAGACGGGCAGGCAGATGTAGACAGACACTCTCTTATTTTACTCTATCACTAAACTATCCTTCTTAGCTTCCCTTTCCCTGGCTCTGTTCTCTCTCTCCTTTTATTTAACACTCAGTGTTCCATCTATAACTCTCTTTTTCATCCCAATGTGTCTTCTCTTTTTTAATGAATGCTGCACCACAGGGACGCCTGACGAGGAGAAGCAGTTCCTGCATCCTCCAGCCATGAAGTTTGCTCGCAGCTTGTCAGTGCCCGGCCCAGACGACATCCCCCCGCCTCCCACCACAGCGCCACCGGATCCTCCGTTTTCCTCAGCGCCGCCACTTGGTTGGAGAACCAAGACATCTCAGCAGCCCTCTGTCTCCGTGTCCCAGTCCACATCCACCGCTTCCCACTACCAGCCCTACTCCCAGTCCGTGCACTTCACCCATGGGGGCAGAGAGCGGGCAGGCGGTGCCGGCTCTGGCCCCAGTGGTGGAGCGGCCGAACACGCACTCCCGTATGTACATGCCGCCGCCCACACTGCTCAAAGCAGGACTGCTTCGCGGAAGGTTGCCTATACTGGGGAGCCTGTTGGAGCTGGCATAGGGGCAGGTGGAGGGGCCAAGGCAGCAGGTCTTAGAAGAGGCTATAGCACCGCTGTCCCTCCATCTAGCATTGCCACTGTGATGCCCCAGCAACAACAGACCGCCCAGAGTCAACCCCAGCGAGCAGACCGTGCAGGAGGAGCTGGAGCAGGGGGGCCTAAAGGAGGGGCCCGGAGGGGTAAAGGCCCCCTGGTGAAGCAGTCCAAGGTAGAGGATCTTCGATTGAGCCAGGGTACGTTAGGGGGAAAAGGCTCGGTGGAGAAAAGCTCCATCCCCATCCCCACCATCATCGTGAAAGCCCCTTCGACCAGCAGCAGCGGACGCAGCAGCCAGGGCAGCAGCGTGGAGGCCGACGTTCCTGCATCAGGGGAGGCAGAAGAAACCAAAACACCCCACGGCCCTCCTCCTTCCACTCCTGCTCCACAGCCTCCTGCCCCACCCTCCATCCCAGCTCCGCCGCCTCCATCAATGCCTTCTATGCGAGCCCACGAGAATTTGGACTTCACCAGCCAGTTTGGGGCCGCCATTGTCGGCGCAGCTCGCCGAGACAGGGAGCGGTTTCATGAAGCGCGCAGAAAGAGTGCCTCCTTGTTCATGTCTGCGGAGGAGGACGTGACGATTGGTGGACTGAGTGATGGATTATCAAGGACTCAGGTTTCACAGCAACAGCTGAGCACAGGGGCTGAGGGTGCTGCAGGACGACTAAGGCCGTCCAAGTCCATCGACGAGGGCATGTTCTCTGGGGACACCTACATCCACCACACTCGCAGCATGCCCCCAGCCTTCGGCCTGCCTGAGTACTCCTCCCCTGCTCTGGACTATCAGCCTAAATCTGTGCCCACCGACCTCTACACAGCTGCAGGCAGGCAGCAAGCGCCCCCCTCCTCCACCACCTTCATCCACCCACTGACAGGAAAGGCTCTTGACCCCACGTCACCCCTCGGTCTCGCCCTGGCTGCCAGAGAGCGAGCTCTGAGAGATGACAGCAGGTTAAGGAGGGGGACAGACCACCACTTCACTCGCCAGATGTCCAGTATCGTTTTCCCTTCATCCGCTGCCCCCCCTCAGCCGGTGTCGCCTTTAGGTCAGACCTCTAGCTCCTCCTACCTGGTCACCTCGTCGTCTCTGGCTGCAACCACGGCCAGCATCGGCCGCCCGCCCTCACCGAGAATTCTCAGAGGAATCGAGTGGAGCGAGGAAGGCGGCGGAGGAGGAGAGAGGGAGCGTGAAGGTGGAGGAGCACGTGAGGGGCTAAGGGTTCGCTTTTCTGAGGACAAAACGGTCCTCACGCACCACTATCAGTCTCAGCCATATCAGCCCACCTTCAAGGAGAGGGAGCGGGAGAGGTCGAGGGAGCGGGACAGGGAGCTGTCAAGGGAAAGAGAGAGGGACAAAGAGAGGGAGGGGTACATGAGGCGGGCAGAGCAGGCTGCTTCTGATCAGCAGGCGTCTCAGTCCCAGCCGCCTCGGCGGCCCGCTTTTCTCAGGATGGAAAGTCAATCTGATGCCTATATCCTGTCTCTCACTCCTCCCTCTCCTCCACCTGCTGGTGCTCAGCAGACCAACACGACTGGGGGAAGTGGAAGCGGCCTGATGGTTCTCCCTCCTCCCGCCCCGTCAGTTGATGCAGACGATGAGTTTGTGTACGCCGACCCTCTCCCGCCCCCGTTAGAGTTCGCTAACAGCTTCGACAGGGGGATATCAGCGTACACACAACGAGCGATGCTGGCCAACAGCCTGGCCTCCCGCCAGCAGGTCCCTCCCCCACCCCCTCCTCCACCTCCCCCACCACCGCCTCCTCCACCCCCTCAAAAGGACTTGTTTATAGGTGGGTTTCCGGCTCACACGCCTCTGCCCTCTCCTCAGGCGGGGGACTCCACCGCCTCCAGCCTCACATCCTACGACAGTGAGGTGGCGAACTTGACACAGTCTGTTCCCTCCCCCTCCCAAACATCTCCCAACCCCCAACCTCCTCACTCACCCTCCACTCTGCAGCCCTCCTCATCAGGACCCCCGCCTCCCCCATCCGTGTCACCCCCGCCTCCTCCCGGGTATCACAGACCCTTCTCCATGTCCCACCCGCACCACCTTTACAACAGCTCTCACACTCCCGGGCGCTCCTCGCCCACGCCTCCCCCACACTCAGTCGCTCCTCCCCTGGCCTACCGTGGCCACCCTGCATCCTCCGCTGCCTCCGCTCCGTTAAGGGGCACCGCCTCACACGCCACGACCGCTAGCTGTGCCGCTACAACCACCGCCGCTGCCACCACAACAAGCACCTCCACTCAGCTCTACCACGAGCGAACGCACTCGCATTCATCCGCCATCACAGGCAGTCGCAGGACAGGGGAGCACCACCGACCTCCACCCGCTACCAAGAAGGGAGAGTCCCAGGAGACCGTGGTGGACTCTGGGATAGAGGAGCTGGACAGCCGCAGCAGCAGTGACCACCACCTGGACAGCATCCTGGCTCTGAGTGGAGCCAGGGGGGACAGGCTGGACCGAGGGGAGAGGGGAGGTGGAGGGGGAGGACGCATGGGAGGGGGGACAGGTGAGTCAGAAAGGGGAGGAGACTTTCTGGAGTCTTACATGAGCTACCTGGACGGACAGACTTTTGAGATGCAGAACGCCACGGTCTCAGCCTCCACTTACCCGAAATCCAACAAGTTCAGGGACGGAGGTCGCAGCGGGGATCTTCACAGGCAGACCAGCACCGCCCCCTCATCCTACCACTCCCACAGACGGAGGGACGAGCAGGACGATGACGAGGAGGGAGTGACGGAGGACGAAGGCGGGCAGGACGGGTACGCGGTGAGGGAAATGCAGAATTTAGGTCGTCCCATCTCGCCGTACTTCGACCGCCCGCGCACTCCTGAGATGAAGCCCATGTGGGATGACGGCGGGGACGGTGGCCAGTCAGGGACACTTTTAGAGGGGAAGAAGATTTACCCTCCGGCGTCCAGCATGAAGCCGAGCATCATTAACGAGCTGAGCAACAAACTGCAGCACAGAACCAAGGACAGCTGGAGCAGCCAGAGACCGCTGGGCAGACACAGGTACCCGTCTCTGAGAACTTCCCGTGTTTGTTAGCGTCACAGCATGAGCTACTTTTTAAATTTCTTTCTCGCTGATGCACGGCGGCGTCTTCTTTTTCACCTGATGTGTTAGAGACTGCCTGTGACTTCTTTACCTTCCATGATGTTCTGGCCGTCGGTGAAAAATCAGTGCTCTGTGTTTTCATGTCTTGTCTTAAGTGTCGTCTATACTCTGTAAACCTCTGCTCTTATTTCTCTGGCTTTCCATGTGTTTCTCTCAGAAGCAGAAACAGGTAATAGAGCTACTTCCACACTTTGTTCATGTCTGTCAGATTAAACTCTGACTGCTGCTTGAATTCACAGCCTGATGTGAGACTGTAAGAAAGGAGAGGGAACATTTGTTAGACTAGAGGATGTAGTATTTAGACATTAACTGATGCAACACAATCAACATAAGACATTAAATGAAGGATGTTTCCACAGGGTCCAGTTGCTCAACAGTGAAATGATCTGAGTTCAGCCTTTGAGCTCGATCAAAATCTTTAAAATATTCTGAAATATTCTGGTTACATGGGATCACGTTAGGGCGGCACGATGTGGGAAATAAATATGTTAGGATCATTTCCTTTCTGATAAATACAGGGATGCATATCAGATAAATGCAGTGTGTTTTTATTTTAAAAAAACTTTATCAATGACAACTTTACTTTGATTATTCAGATCCTTAAGATCTTCAATCTTCTGCTTTCAAATCAAACCCCTCTCTGACTTCTACCACACTGTGTCCAGCCCTCTGACATCATCTCTGATTCCTGTATGGAGAAATAGAGACAATAGAAGAAGAAGAGAGCACAGGTGGAGCGACAGCTTGCTTTATAAACTTAACTAATAAACAGAACTTTCTTACACGTCATCGAGGAATTCAGACACTTCACAGATGATGAGGTTCAATCTGCATCAGAAGCTCTGTGATTGTAGCTTTTAACTAAACGTCTTGTCCTGTATGTGATCAAACTCTACACTGTACGTGTGTTACAGATGTAAAGGCTTAAGGTGAAGAATCCGTGGTCCTGTTAGCGCTGATGAGATGATTGAGAATACACAGCTTTAAATCTGTCTTGTTCAATTCAGTGTTTGCAGGCAGCAGCATCACGTGCATATTTACATTTTACAGTCACGTGACACACAGATATAAACTCTGCATGTGAGGGGCTGCAAAAAAATTATGTCAGACCAACTTTTATTCTACATGAATCACTGAAAACTGAGAACCAGTTGATGTGTTTCTGGTCATACACAACCATCTCTGATGTAACTAGTGCTTATGCTCCCATCACAGTTACAATCAAATGATATATCATTCAGCCTTCGATCACACACACAAGTTTGGATTTGACCAACTATCTGAATGTGTTTTATTTATGTTGAAAGTTTTGATTTGGCTTTAGAAACATTTGAACCTTAGATTTGAATTAATGTCCTGACTCTGTTTTGAGGTGTTCAGGTAAGATTTCAAAAAATATTCAAGATTTTGTCATTTAATACATTTTTACTTGATTCAAATTGTTTGCCCTTGATTTGTTTCAACTCAACAGGCCATAACAAAAAGTGAAGATGCTGTTTGGTTGTTTGATACAGCTGTTTCTCTCATCGCTGTCCCATTAAAGCTAAACATATATTACTATCCTACCAGCTCTTACTTGTGGCGTGTGCTCTCATTAAGAGCACTGATTTGGTGGTCTTAAATAGTTTGTGTCTGTATGAGAGTGATCCAATCCAGCTGAGCTGAAAAGACGACACAGGAGTAAGATGAATGCTTTACTGGGAATAAAGGGAGTTCCATTTTCGTCTCATTTTAAACCTGGACCTGTTTTTGAGCAGCTGGGCCCGAGTCCTGATCGTCGATGGGCCATGTTTGAACAGTCTCAGGATGTATTTGCATGTTTCTAACTGTTTCTCTCCGTTTTCTCCTCTAACATCTCTTCTCTCTCTTCGTCCACAGATTTTCAGAAGACTCGGCCTCGGCTCTGAGCCCGCCCTCAGTTCGCTCCCAGTCCCCTTCTCCCATCTCTTTATCGCAGCCGTCTTTATCCCCCTCTCCGACCCCGGTCTCCCAGTATCAAAACTGGGGAGGCCGATCCCCGTCCCCTCAGCCTCCCTCGTCCTCTCAGCCTCCCCGCTCCCATTCCCCGCTCTCCCCCACTTACTCCCCTTACCCCACCTCCCCCAAACACAGACCAGTCTACCGGACCAAAGCCCTCGAGTTCCAGTTCATCCCCAGTCGAGAGTCCCGCAAAGCAGAATCCCACATGCTGCAGCGTAGGCGAGCACCCAGCCCCCTCATCTCCCCGTCAGAGAGGCCGAAACTGGGTCCGCCACGGCCGTCGTCCCTCCCTCTCCTCCCCACCACGCCCCTTTACAGCGCCCTCTACGACCTCCGAGGTTCAATCACCCCACCATCACCAGGGAACCCCCTCGGAGATCCTTACTTCTCGCCCTCCCCTCCCCTTTTCGCCCCCTCCGGTGCCCCTCCTCCTTCAAACTCCAACTTAGTAGTATCCCGCTCCCTCTCTCCGACTCACTTCCTGTCTGGGACCTCCTCTCCGCCCCTGCACCCTCTCCCTCCACCTACCTGCCTGAGTTACCCACATTTACCTCCCCCGTCCCCCACGAAACCCTTCGCCTCCAAGCCGCTGCCCTACTGGACCAAGTACGACGTCGCAGACTGGCTGGGATACCTGAACCTGGGAGAGCACAGAGAGCGTTTCCTGGACAATGAGATCGATGGCACCCACCTGCCCTCCCTCACCAAGGACGACTTCCTGGATCTGGGTGTGACGCGTGTGGGCCACCGCATGAACATCGAGCGGGCCCTGAGGAGCGTGATGGACAGGTGAGGCTCCCAATAAAGAACTTAGAGGTGTCTCATCTGACGTTATATCTTGATCTGATGTAGATGCATCAAACTAGTCTCATGAATACTTCTGTGCAGCTGGTTTTAGATCTTTAAATGAAAGAATAGTAAAACAGCTGTAGAGCTGCAGCAGCATCCTTATTTACTGATTTTAAAAGTAAAATCTTCTAACTTCAGTTTCTCTCACGTTGTTTCTCCTGGTTTCTTTATCGCTCTGTGACGGTCTCTCTTTGAGTTCTGGAAGAATTGAGACGTGTCAGAAATCTCATTCAGCTTTTGAGAAAACTGCTCAACAATTATTTGATATCAGACAAGGACAATTTTGACAAGTTCCCACAATCAAATCCGCTCCGAGTGACCGCTGAGGAGCGATGAAGAGGTGAGGAGAAATGTGTGAGACCATCTGTGACCGACTAATCCTGAGAAGTCTTTATTCCCAACACTTAAAGTTCTGCTGAGTAAAATAAGAAACACTTTTTTAAACACGACTAAACCATCTGTTAATAACTTATTCAGTTTCAGCTCTATCACTCTTAGAGAACAGCGCCCTCTGCCTGTGAAGTGAAGTTACTCCACCGAACATGAGGGAAGGAAAGGTTGAAAATGAAGATCATAAACCTGCAGGGAGAGTTTTTGTTGATCATAAAAGAACTGTAAAATAGTTTGTTGGTTTTTAAGTAATATTTTTTGGGGGCTTTTTTTGCCTTTAATGGATAGGACAGCTGAAGAGAGACAGGAAATATGGGGAGTAGAGAGCAGGGGAACACATGCAGGAAATGGTTGACCGGTCGGGAATCGAACCGGCGACCCCTGTGATGAGGACTATAGCCTCTGTATGTGGGGCGCTTAGACCGCTAGGACACCAGTGCCCTAGTTTGTTGAGAAACGCCACACTCTGTGTAGAGGAGATGGATTTGGGAGTCGTCAGTCATCGGTAGTGTGATGACAAATATGTCCTCATAGTAGGGATGTAAGGATATATCACAAGACGGTGAAAAATCAATACAAATAAGGGTGGATTAAAACTGATTCAACAACATTTGTATCTGGATATTATTTTTAAACAGTAGGAAGCGCTATCTGCATTTCACTCCGCTTGAGTTGAGTGTAACAGACATGGTGTCAGCAGGTGAAGACCGAGCAGGTCAGGATGCACCTTTGTGTTTACAGTCTGAGGTACAGCAGCATTTTGGCGTTCCCTGATATCCCTGAAGAAAAACATGTCAATTCACAGCCCGGAGCATCAGCTGCACTTTAGTTTATTTAAAGAGATGTACCTTATTTGTTTTTATATTTATACTTTCATTGGGAATCGTTCACTTTCCATTTCTTTTTAATTGTTCTGAAATTTTCCAACAAAGTATTTTTGTGTGGTCATTTTGAGTTTTTTTGCAAGGTGCTGAAAAAATGTGCAGTGGATTTATTTGAGTTACAACACACCTTAAAATGAAAAAGGAGTAAAACAGAAGTAGCTACTCTAACTCACTGCCTCTGGTCTTGCTGGAAAATAAGATTCTGGCTCCTCATAGGTCAAGAAATTAATAATATCTTAAGCATTAATCTAGAAAACGACACATTATGTTTGCTCCTTGGAACACAAAATCAAAATATCACTAACAAATATAAAATTAGTCTTTATAATATGTTGCAACTCTTGAACTGGATAACAAAGTCCCTAATAAAACACAGTGGCATAAATGAATCCTTGTATATGTCTCTCTTGACTACTTAACGTGTGTGCTGCATTCTAAAGACGATGTATTTCATAATACCCTTTAGCCCTTTATGTCCTATATTAGAGTGATCGTGTCTTCTCTTCATGTTAGGGGGTTTGTGTAGGACTATATTATATGTACATATGTTTGTAGGATGATGTCATACCCAGGTCAGATGTCAATTTTTTGTTGGATTTGTGAGCCCGGTGTTTTGTTTTATTTTTGCTCGTCCCTTTGTTTGTTTTAAGGGATCAGTCCCTGTGTTGTTTGTTTTTGAAATAAATAGAAAAATCAATAAACATAAATTGAAATATATATATATATATATATAAAAATGAAAAAGGATTATTTTGTTTACAAAGAAATAAAAGAGAAGAAATATATGTTGAAACTGTCCATATCTGAGAATTGAAATATAATAATAGTTATTTAAATTTTGAGTTCAATCCAGTTTTCTTGAGAATCGTTAGAGAGTCATGAGTGAATTGTATCGTGTGTTGAGCGTATCCTTACATCCTACCCTCACAGTAATTTTTACACAAAGGCATCAAACTTTCACCACCATGAATGAGTTTTAAAACTCTGAGTCACACAAATGTCTAAAATAAGAAACACAGTTCATCATCGTTTCATAAAACCCACAAACTCTGTCCTTCTGTCCTCAGGCTGTCCAGCAGCCCGTTTCCCATCTCCGTCCTCTCACCTCGGGAGGGACAGAGCGAGAGGAGGAGGGACGACGGGAGCCGGAGCTGAACCTCCAAACTCAGAGCCAGAAACTAAACGAGAGAGAGAGAGAGAGAAAGAGGAAGAGGGAGGGGGATGGAGTCAATGAGGGAGGAAGTCACAACTGCTGCTATCCACAGTGGATTCACACAACAAATGAGGGAGGAACAGATTTCACACAAAGAGCCACACGGAGAGGGAGTCACGTCCCAAAGGGGGGATGGAAACAAGGAGGGGAGAAAAAAAAGCAGCTGACGATCCAGAAACACACCGGCTGGCGCTCCCCAGCCGAGGCGGTCTAAATCAGTCTCCCTACTCGTGTGCACGCTCACACAAACCGACACACAACATGAAGACGCTCTGGCTACAAGACGAGACGTGGAACCAAATACTTGAGAAGAACAATCAAAAATCCACTGAAGATTTTCCTTTCTTTCTGACACAGCAGGTCGTGGTGTTGGCGAGCTGGAGGTTCATCGTGCAGCCATCTTTTTTTGAATCATCCTCTTCCCCCTCGGCCGACTCGTGAATCTGTTCAGGTTTAAAAAGGTGGAAGTGACGACAAAATAGTGCAATGAATGACAGAACTCCGTCCTGAGTGAGTGGATCTCTGTTTGGTATCTGAGGGTGAATGTCTGCAGGCGCCGGGCTTCGTGTCTGCGTGGTGAACGTAGAAAACGACGTGAGGAGGTGATGCTTCCAGACGTGTGATTGGCCCTTTTGTGTGTCTGGCTTTCGATTGGTTATGTCTTGTTTTTACCTCACCACTGACAGGGCTCTGTCCTCACTGCAGGTCCTCATGTGTTGCTCTATAGCTCTTTATCATCTTAAGTCTTATTATGACACACTATATACAGACTGGTCACTGTATCACAAATTTGTAGCAAAAATAAGTGCCCAGACCAACAAAAAAAACACACAAAAAAGAGGAACACACCCACACACAGGCACCTGAGTTACTACTATACATGCCTGCATGCATACACACACATGTAGACACACACACACACACACACAAGCACTTAAAGTATGGGACACGTTCTATTTAAACACACACTTTCTGTTCGGATTAAGACTAAAGGAGACAGACTGTGCTTTCAACTGTTAGACGGCCTCAATGTGAAGAGAGAGATCTCCCTGCGGGTTCTGTTAACCCAGAAAGACTTCCTCAGCGTCGAGGCAACTGTCGGCTGTTCACCCCCCCACCCCCGCGCTCAGACCTACGTGGGGAGACCGTGGAAAAAACAGAGAGAGGGGACGGGAAGAGGAAAAACTGCCATTTTCTTGCTCTTTCCCACCCAATCCCCCTCTCATTCTCAACTTCGATCCAGGAGGAGGAAAAACCCCAACGGAGGGGATCTGAGAGAAACGCTTCTATCAAGTTTTAATACTCTGATACTTCTTAAAATTTTTAAACTTTAAATGGGAATACTGGAATATTGATATGAAGAGATTTATTGTTACTACTCATCATTACTATCATCGTCCTTACTGTTATTGTAGCTCCGGAGAGTCTCCCGCTCTCCGCCTCCGGGGGAGACGGCGGCCGCTCTGACGGCGGTCGCTCTGACCGCTCAGTGAAGATAATCGTATTGAGATATAAATATATAAATATAGATGTATATGTAGGTATTTTTGAATTGAAAGATGCATTTTATTTGGTGCGCTGTACCCTTAACATTGCTTCTGTGTGACGAGAAGCACTGCAACTCTTAATGTGAAGCACATTTTCAGAATCACTTCGCTCTGCCTTCTTCTTCTTCTTCTTCCTTTAGTCCAAATTTAAGCTTTCATCATGTTTTCTTAATCTGTAACATGTAGATGCTAAAAATGTAGCGACTGTTACTTTAACATTTTATTTAATAAGCTTAATTTAAAGTAGAAATCGGCCCTCTCTGATTGGTTACCTTGCAAAAGTATCCTTTTATTTTCCACTCCATATTTTCATCCCATCCCATCCTCAGTCCTGCTTTTCTCACCCTTGCTGAGATCAAATATAAAGGGCTCTCTCATGACCTCTCTACCTTGAACAACACTTCACCTCTCCTGCTGCTTCCAAGTCCTCCAACACATATCAAACTCGCTCTCTACACCCGGGCGTCAGCGGAGAGATCGCTCTCCTCCCTCGCTCGGCTCGACTCATTTATCTCTCTGCAGAGAGAGACTGAGTCTTCATGCATCGTGTCGCTCGCCGTGCACACTCGTACAGTGTACAGGCTGCATATGTCAAAGGTTAAAGAAGGGTCTGTCTGGGATTGTTTTGCGTTAATGATCGAGGAGAGATTATATTTGAATGAAAGAGAGATAGCAATAAGGACGATGAAAATAATGGTCATCTAATTATGGTTTAAGATGTATAAAAAAGTCTCAAAAGTTCTAAAGAATCTCTGTCTTCCAAATAATGTTTAACATAAAAGGTACAATGTATTTATTTATCTGTTCTGCTTTCTATACAGTTGGACCCGTTCTCTGCATCACCGGATCCTAACACTGTACTCAGAGCCCGGCACTGCTCGTCTTTTGCATCTTCCTGTGTGTACAGAGCAACCTTCTGCAGACTCATTGTTTATTACCAGCATCTAACGCAATGTTCCTTTCTCCATCAGCACATACGGCTTCTCACATTTCCCTTTAGACGTTATGACGAAGCCAAAAGAGTTTTTGAGCGGTGGAAGAAGCAGAAACAACGGCCGGGTCCATCTCGTGTCTATCAGGTCTTTATAAAAGCGTAGAGTTAAAAAAGGGGGCCGGTTAAACTTCTGCAGAACATCTCTGCTGATTCAGTAAAGTCTCACGGGGAGAGGTTTTTGAACCTGAGTGAGCGCTCGTCTGGAGAGAAGATCTTTGGGAATCGGTCCGACTCTATAGAAAGCATTTCTTTTCCTTTAAGAGATCTTTTAAAAAATGAGAATATGAACTGATGAAAGGTCACTTACAGAATATATATGTATATGTGATGCGCATATACACACATTCATATAAACATATGAATTTCAAATGTTTTAAGAGATAATAAATTGTTAGAATTATAATAAAGATACAGAAACTAAGTTCTAACACACGTTTTCTGATTTCTTCATCCTGGTATAAACTCTGTGGAGCGACACCATCCTGCAGCTTATGGATTATAAAGTGTTGTGGATTAAGAGAGCGAGAAAAATCGATTATATTTGGGATTACACAGCTATTTTGATATTTTAAATATATATATTTGTACTACATTTAGGCACCATGACTCGTGTGACCTGATCTCTTGCAGTGATCCTTGAAGTTTACAGCCTGCAAAGCCCAATGTGTACAGAGTGACAAATACATCAGTGTTCAGGAGGAAGCGAAAGGTGCACCCTTCATTTATCATGCAAGCTCTAACTGAATGATATATAGAGTGAGTACAAACACAAGGAACTAGTTTGACATTTTGAATCAGCATGCAAAGAAACTTTGTGGACTAACATTTGTGCAAAAATAGGAAAAACAGTTTAAACTATATTACTACTTTGTTTACCTACTTTGTTTTTGATTGCACAGAAAATAAGTTAATGCCAGTGTTCATTCTTAATCCACAGGCTGTCAGTTGTAGAATTTTACATCAAATAATGTACAGCAGCCTGTTGCACCAGCTCTGCACAAGTTGTGTCCTAAGTTAGGGTGCAAAGTCCACACTAAACTTAAGTTGTGTCATTGTTTGGTTGCATCACGGAGACGTAAGGTTTATCTTAACTAGTAGACCGGAACGTCCAAACTAACCAGAACACTGTTGCAGATATGACGTTGACACTTCCAGCAACCAATCAGAGGAAAGCACCAATTTTGATGCAGGGGTTGTTACATTTTCTTTTGTGCCTCATCGTCCTAGAACTGACCGACAGCTGAAACAAACTTTTGCAAACTGCCATGGAACAACAGGAGGAGGTATGTGAATCTAGATAAAGTGTCACAGTAAGGTAATAACTATACCCTTCAGTGTCTATAATTACAGCGATAGAGGTAAAATGATGAACTACAACATATGTTAATAATTGGGAGTGCAAATCTTGGTCATCAGTTTTCCAAAGGATGTAATCTGTAATCTCTCGTGGATAACATGTTGCCGATGTAAGTGTAAGAATTAGGTTGTAACTTAGGTGCATGTTGGAACTATCTCAGCTGATGCAAAACCCAAAGTGTAACCAGAGAGTAAACTTACGCAGCTGAACTTATGCACAGCTGGTGCAACAGGCTGCTGCTCCTTAGTCTAGCATAATAAAAAAAAGAAAAAGAACAGAGGGAAGAATTACACAGGCAAGATTTTATTAGATAATTGCAAAACAGGGTGATACAATCAATTCAAATTGCAGCAGAACACAACATAATCAACACACAGCATGAAGGAAAGGTAGATGTGTCTGTTGAACGACCAGTACCTGAAAGAGAGGAGAGAAAATCATGAGAAAACTGATCCTAGCTGCAAACATCCAAAAATGATTCAACGCTCCTCTCCTCAGACTCTGCCATGTCAGGGACAGAGCTGCACTTCAGTCACCACCAACGATCTGAGCCCAGTGCTAAACATCACCAGAGAGCTGCGTTCATACAGAGAGGTGCAATAACAAGATACTGACCTGAGTCAAGTCCGGTCCATGAGAGGTTCAGGTCCCGCAAACACCTGAAAGAACAAAGAAACATGAGTTAGTGTGTTGTAATGTTCACACTGTGCCAGGTTAGAGAGTGAACACAGCTGAAGGATGAGCAGCTGGTTATCCTCAGACACTCCGGCTTGTCAGGGCCAAAGATGCACTTTATCTCCACATGAACTCAGAGCCCAGTGCAAGTCATCAGAGGAGGACAGCTCAATGCAAACATGCAAATCACTAAACTGCAAATTATCTACACCTCTGTCTAAATTCAACTGAGAGTCTAAGATCTACTGCCCTCTAGTGGTCACAAGTTACAGCTACACGTCTTGATGATGCAGAGATCTGAACATACCTTTCTCCCTGCAGAGTCTTGGAGGTGTAGCTTCTTAAGAGTTATCTGCAAGAATAATAAAAAGAAGCACGTTACTGTGTTGTCAAAACGACCTTTGACTTGATTAAACTTTTAAAGCTTCTCTTCAGACACTCCGGCTTGTCAGGGCCAAAGATGCACTTTATCTCCACGTGAACTCAGAGCCCAGTGCAAGTCATCAGAGGAGAAGGACAACACAATGCTAACACTTTCATACAATGATTTAAACAATCTGTTATTTCAAGAATCGTACAATGCAATCATTAGGTTTATAATCCACTTATTTCACTATATCAGGCCATCTGCAGCATGCTACAGTTAGCTTCTATGCTAACCTGACTGGAGGAGTTAACACGTGGTTACAGGGCCCACACATCTGCAGTCTATTTCGTTGTTTTATCTGCTTTAATACTCAAAGATTGTTTCATCAGATGAAGATAAAATCCCCTTAAAAGAATTACACGTTTAATGCTGACATGTTCAGGAACAGACACCATGAGAGCAGCAAGAGGCCACGTGGTTTACATGTGTGTCCATATGACAGCATGTTCAGTTCGGCTTATATTCCATCCACTAAAGAAGTTAAATCATATTCAGGTAAGTTATTGTTATTTCATCTGACCAGATCAAAAAATGTCTGTATAAAAATGTTTAAAAATAAAGTCACAGTAATGACAGTATTCTATAGTCGAACAGAATAAAGGTTTGAAGTCACATCTTTTAATATTTCCATCAACTCCTAACACAGAGACTCTAATATATTTATAAGCTTCAGATGAGTGAAATATGTAATAAGTTAAAGTGATCTTACCATCAGAGCTGAGGTTCACACTGCAGAGCTTCCAAGTGACTCCTCTGCTGCTTCTCTTCTGCTTTTAAGGCGCATTGCAACCATGATCAAAAAGCTCCACAGCGCCACCTGCTGGACCGGAGTATCTATTACAAGTCAGAGGACACTACAGAGGATAAGGTAAGACAAACTTTATTGATCAACAGGGGAATACAACAATGTGCTTACATAGTTAAAAATATAACAACAATAATAGTAATACTAATGATAAAATAGAATAGAATAAAATACAATAAAATGCAATAGACTAAAATAAGAATAAAACAAAATAAAATAAAATAAAAAAGAATAAAATACAAATAGAAAATAAAATAGCAATAGAATAAAATAAAATAAATATAGAATAAAATAAAATATGACTAATATTACAGATATAAACACACTATGTACACTTCTATGGGATGAATAGATAGTTAAGTAAAGTATTGCACAGATAATATTGCACCAGGTTATTAAAAAACATACACAGTATGAAAAAACAGTGTGATTCAGATGTGAGATGGATACAATAGTTTGTCGGTGTGAATCATAAATATCAACAAAAATAAGGAGAATAAAAGAGTAATGCTGTTCTGTGAATATCAGTGTTTGAAGATCATCCACTTGCTATAAAATGTTTGACTCTTCAAAAGTTGTAGCAGCTGCCAAAGATTACTATTCCCTGGAGAATGATCGATGATAGGGTTAGAAACCCCTTATATGTTGCAGTGTTTCATTAAGACTTGTCCATCTAATTATAAATACATTTTATATTAATCTAGAGAGATGTGGTCCTCATTATTTGCTGGAACTACCAAAAGGTGGTACAGCTCTTAGTGCTGTTTCAAATTCGTACCACTAGAGGGCAGCAAAGACTCCCTGTCATGTGCTTCTGTGGCAGCTGATGATTACAGGACAGTTCAAAACAACAGTTGCAGAAACAGTGTGACCGAAATGCTTCATTGAGTGAGTAGAGTACATGCATATCACACATCACGGAAATGTGCTGCTGGATTTAAATGTGAAGTTTAAATTCTGTGAGTAAACCTGTCTTCCTGCAGACTCTTGTCTCTGTTTCCTCTTCTCTTCTCTTCTCTTCTCTTCTCTGCTCTTCTCTTCTCTTCTTTCGTTAAAGTGGTGAAGTGGGGGAGTGAGGGGAGGTAGAGCGTACAGCTGGATCCATACAGCGTGAGCTATAACTAAAACAGGGTTTTGCTCTGCCAACTTGTCTTCTGCTAACGTCTTCCTGCAGACTCTTGTCTCTGTTTTCTCTCTCTTCACTCATTAAAGTGAGGAAGTAGGGGGATATGGAGTGTACGGCCTAATTTGATGGGGATGAGCTCTTACTAAAACATGGTTCATACCCAGATTCAGATTCAGATTCAGATTCAAAGAACTTCATTGATCCCAGAAGGTCAATTTTGTTTGCAGCCTAGACCAACACTCAACATGTCAGTGACAACAGGTCTGCAAGAAGGAGCTTGTCACAAAGGAGTAAAAGTTAATACTCATGCTCTTCTCTTCTCTTCTCTTCTCTTCTCTTCTCTTCTCTTCTCTTCTCTTCTCTTCTTAAGGGGGAGTATGGGGAGGTAGAAGTACAGTCTGACCTGTGTGGGGTAAGCTGTAGACAAAACAAGGTTCTTGTCCTGACTGCTTTTCCTGCCATATCTCAAAAATCTCTCTGCATGTTCTCTTCTCTTTTCTCCTCTCTTCCTTCATCACAGTGGGGGAGTCTGGAGAGGTAGAGCGTACAGCTTAAACCAGCTTAAATGACAAAACCAACACCTGCATAGTTCTTAATATATCAAGAAAAAGAAGCAATGAAAAGTGATGATGATGTAAGAAACACAAATGATTGCATCAAAACAAACAAAGTTTAAACTAAACTTTGTAGAACTCTTCTGACTTTATTTTAAAAACTGCAGAAGAAGAAGGAAGCTGCAACTTTACAACAACTACCACAAAGTGAGTCACAAACAGGATCCTTACACTCCACCTGTTTCCATCCGCTCTCTATTATTATCTAAATCACAGCATCTCACAGTGTCATCATCATATCTGACAACTACCCGTCCACATCTGATGACAGGATCACGGCCGCAGGCTCAGTGTTTGCTCAGAGCAGCTTGTTTCTGGGCGTAAACACGGAGACTCCGACAGCTGTGTGTTTACATGGCATGTTGTGGCAAGACTCCGTTTCACAAGTTCAGCATAGCATGAAGCAAGAGTGGGAACTATTCTTCTTTAGGGGGGCCCTGACTTCAAAGAATCTCTGCTTTTAACACACACAGAGAGAGACCAACACACACACATATACACACACACCGGATGTGTCCTCCAGCTGTGGAGGCAGGACGACCAAACGCTCCCCAGGGAATGTGGAGGGGAGGAAAAAGGGGCAAAAAGACCAACACAGAGAGATGCAGTTTCCCTTATCTGGTCATGCTGCTTTGTCAAAAAGTAAAACACAGTTAATAGACCAATTAACTCTCAAACACATGTATACACACACACAGACTCACACACACAGACTCACACACACTCTGGATGAGTGACTCAGCTTTTGTCTGACTCACCTCACACAAACACCAAGAAAGAACCCCCCCAACAACTGATCCCACTTCTCTGACACTTCTCTGACCGGGCAGGGAAAAAATCTCCCAACAAGTGGTGGAACACAAAGAACAAGAGAAGAAGAAGTCCCCTGCAGCTGTTTTGGAGGGAGAGAGAGAGAGAGAGAGAGGAAAAGAGAGAGAGGGAGGGCTGTGAAGGAGGGAGAAGGAGGGAGGAAAAAAAAAAAGAAGCCAACTCATCTGACACAAACAGTGGGCCAAAGAAAGGGGAAGAGCAGGAGCAGCACTGTCCAGGGCGAGGAGTGGAAAATCAAAGTTTGAGGAGTGCAAAGAGGGACGAGACGGAGAGGGAGAGAGTCTGAAAGTCTGCTGAACAGAGGGAGAGAAAGAGAGTTTGAGCTGCCAAACAAAAGAAGAGAAACGGGGTTGAAGCAGAGAGGGCCCCAGCTTTTTGAGAGGTGAGCGGCTTGTTGCATTTTAATGAGATCACATGGAGGCACCCAGCTCCTATTTCTGCTCCGTGTTCATTCGTTACTATATATTTCCTTGATGCAATGTGTGTGCGTGGGGAGTTATGTGTGACAGATGAAACGGGGACAGGGGGAGGAGTGTGTGTGTGTGTGTGTGTGCCAGAGTGGGAGCAAGGATACCGGGGTGAAAGAGTTGGTTGGGTTGGACTGAAGAGGGGAGCGTCACTTTCAGACGGTCTTCACTGAGTTTACAGGTTGGGGATAAGATTCTAGATTAGAAGAAGGACTAGAGAGTTTCTGGGGCGCTGGAGGACTTTTAAAAACTGGTGGGATTAATTTCCTGTCTGAGCTGCCAGGAGGTCATAAAACGTCTGGAGGACTCATGGTGGAAGTAGATCTGAGCTGGTAGGTGGCAAGAGAGACTCTGTGTTGGACTTTTATACTTTTAAGATATGATAGCAGAATGCAGAAAGCCAAGTGGACGTTCCACTCAGCCTTTTCTCACTACAGTTCCAAATCCATGTTATTGACAAATCAAGAGAAAATCGAGGCCAGTCCCTCCCCTTTGGAAACGGGTTAAATTAATTATGGAGTCCACAAAATCAAATTTGAAAGGCCTGCTTTGCCTTCATATTCACTCTGATAGATAAGGAGCTTTAAAGCATACTGTCTCTCCCACATAAGGGCAGCATTATGCTCAGGAAAGAGCTTGAAGTCGTATTTAAGGGGCTTGCAAAGAGATCCCAGCTGAGATAGTAGAAGTCAGGTTAGAGTTCATACTCTCAGGGAAAGTCTGGGCGAGTGTTGTTGTGTTAAAAGTTTGGACACAAAGTTTGAAAATGCTCTGAATCATTTGGTTTGAGACAGCAGAGCTCCTCCACCCGCACAGTAATGAGAAAACTACAACAGAGATATACCCCCCGATGATAGCCAGCCAGCAAGGGGACAGGAAGTGGAGGTCAAAGGTCAAAGGGGTGGCGATTCATTATTTTTTCTGAACCCTCGCAGACCTCGGGGTTGTGTAATCTGTGAGACCTCAGCGCCACCAGAGACACTAAAGGGAGCGAGCAGAAGAGAGAGGCATGCCTTTATGCTCTCTGCGGAGCATGTGATGCCCCGTGAACAGCAGGGGGAAATCATTGAATCTAATTGTGAGGCCTTTTCAGAGAGAGCCGAGCAAAGAGATGGCTGCAGGGAGGAAAAACAGCAGAGATGTGAAAGATGTGTTTGGGTGGAGTTCAGCTCCGGGGGCATTCAGGATCCCAAACACCAGAAGGCAAAAACTGCTGCGTGCTGAAATATTGAACTGGAAAAAGTTTCAGTTTTAGGAAGTGAACCACGAGAACACTGAACGTGGATCACTTGGTTTTGAGTCTGGAGAACATATGACTGACTCTCATGTCACCTCTGTGTGTGTCTCTCCAGCTAATGAGCGAGTGTCGCCTGTGCTTTCTTAAGATTAGTAAAAGAAGCAGACGAGGCTCGAGCATGAGAACAGTGAGTGCGTCTGATCGGATGTGTTGACCTTTACCCTCAGTTTATTTTAGGACGGCTCGTGTTTCAAAGCTGGGAACGCTGGGAGAAGATCCGCCATGCACGCTGATGTTATGGCATGTGAGACGCTGCAACGATTTACTGTACACCCTCTGGTTTAAATTTACAGTACACGTCAACCTGCAGCAGCTTCTGTGGCTCTTTAACGGGTTTACAGGCCTCCATTAGACCATTCAGGCTCTGACACATACTGCATGTGCTGTAGATCTTCACGTAGTAATAGTGCAGCGGTGATTTAAGGTATCCTGCTATCTCATCAGGGACCCTCTGGTGTTAGAGCAGGAGACTCAGGTGTTACTTCTGCAACAGCAAAGGGGTTAAAGATTAAATTAAAGAAATGAAAAAATATAAAAGTTTGAGGAAGCTGCAACACATTAACACTGAAATCTGTGCTAAGAGTGCTTGAATAAGCTTTAGTGTGCAAGGAAGAGAAGCAAAGAGGTCTTAGTGATGGTTGCATTGCAATGGTTGAAATAGCCAGCAAAGTAAATGTACTTAAGTACATTTTTTGAGTATCTGTTCTTTACTTGAGTATTCTTTTTGGGGGAACTTCTTACTTTTACTCAATTTAAAGACAAATATCATCCTTTTGACTCCTCTACATTTCTATCAGTGCTCTAGTTACTCACTCCCTTTGCTTTGAAGTCAGCTGATGAGTTTCTGAAATCAGATCCCAAAGACTGTAAACTGTTGGTGTCCTTGTGTCTGGTTTGTCTCAGTGGTGTAGCCGTACCTCGGTTGAGCGTAGATCAAACGTTCTTCAGATCAGTTCATTTAGTCGTGGTGATGATGGCTATGACAGAGAAGGATGATGATTCTCTACCTGAGCACTACAGTCTTATTCTAAACACACGTTTGAGGTTTTTGAATAAAGAATGATTGTTTGTATTGTTGTAAATCTCTGATCTGTTTACCACACAAACAAAACATCAGCATCTAACCTGAGAAAGCATGTGGAGGTCTGGAGTTAACACACTGTGTTGATTCCAGAGGAACATTGTAAACTTGTCTGTGCTTGTTGTAACTTAGTTTATATTTCATGGTAGACTTTTTAGATATGAAATCATGTTATCTTGATAAACAGAACGGAGCAGAATGTACACCCATGCATTCTTGACTGACCTCATGCTTTGTGAAAATACACTTAGAGATATTTTAAAAAGTGCTTCAGTATCTTTAAAAGCAAGTACTCCAGGACTTTAACTCAAGTCATAATTTAAAGGAACAACTTTCACTTGTATTGGAGTAATGTTTGACCAGGAGGATCTCTACTTTGACTTCAGTCATGACGATGGGTACTTAGTCCACCACTGGAAACAGGCGTACATAGCCTGTAAAAATATGTGACAGTTATCAGATTAAACAGATGGTTAAAGGGATATATAAATGGTTGAAGTGGCTGAAAGTAAGAGCACAAATATGAAGATAAGACTAGATTAGGAAGTTAACATGTGTGGCTAAAATGCAGAAAAAGTAAGAATAGATAAATGGCTCACACTTCAATCACAGCGATGCTTCATATGTGGGATCATGTGTTCATCAGATGAGGCTGAGCATGTTCGATAGAGACAGAGGATATGGCTGTCACACAGATATTTGTCTCCCGCTGACTCCCGTATAGATTCCTGTCCATGTTTGTGATCTGTAAAAATAACCCTCCCTGATATCAGTGAGATAATCAGGTTAGAGTCAAATCTTTGATTAATAATTCACACGCTCTGCATTGTTGTGGGATCATCACTCCTGATGAATCTGAGGTAACGTTGTCTTTTGTTCACACTAACTACAAAGCCCCCAGCTCTCATTAGAGGCTGATTACAGGAACGTCAGAGAGCAGATAACGAGGACGAGCGATATCACGCTCTGAAACTAATCGCACACTTCTTTTCTCTTAGAGAACAGGATGTCGACGCTACCATCAGACAACAGCCCTGAAGATGCCAACAACCGCAGCTTCTGGATGGTAAGAGTGATCGTGTGTGTGTGTGTGTGTGTGTGTGAGGACTGATCCCCTCATCCTCTGAAGGATCACTGACCTTCCTGTTAAAACAGACTAAACAGTTTAGTCGTTCAGGCTGCGTATCGCCGTACAAGGCCGCTCTTTTATTTTGAAACGTTAGAGGTAAAGACAGTTCACTCTGAACTTTATTATTGTCTCTGCCTGCTCCACAAACTCAGACTGTAAAGCTCATGGACTCCAGACTGTTAAGTACTGAGTGTTAGAGGTGCCAGGAGGAGGATTTAGTAACCTGTAGATCGAGCATGGCAAGATGGGTCTACTTTTTTAATCAGGGAAAGTTTTCCAGGTTTCATTGCAGCAGAAAGAAGAGTTTGGATGTTCTTAACTGTTACAGTGAAGATGATGTCAGTGAAGATGATGAGTCTCTAAAGAAACATTATTCATATGAATGTAAGTATGTAACCACATTTTTTACAAAAAACAACATAAAACAAATAAAAGGAGGAATAAAGGACGGGAGCTCAGACAGTGGCGGTTCTAGACCAATTTTACTGTGGGGGCCAGGCTGGGGCCAAGGGGACACATTCAACCCTGACAAAAGAGACTGAGAAGGACAAGGACTGGCTGAAAGCAAACTGGCAAAACATCAATGCATCCCTATATATTAGACATATATACTGCTGTGTTCTAGATTAACATGCAGACTGACAGCAGCTGTTTGGCTGTTTACACTCAACATGAGTCCCTTAGCGCTCTAAGGGACTGGAACCAAGTGCCACACGCGTGTGTTCCACCTGCAACATCGGCGCGATACCGAAGCTTTTTTTATTGTATAATATTATTGTGGTGTGCAGGGGGGTCCAGGTTGAGTTTTACAGGGGCACTGGCCTCTGTTGCCCCATCCCCAGAACCGCCACTGAGCTCAGAGGGAGTTAAACCCTGCGATAAACAGAAACAGAATAAAATGAAATAAAAGTCAACCTGTTCGTTTCGACCCACATTTCATCCACGAGGCTCAGTAAAAACATCGCTTCCAACTAGAAAAGAAAGACATGAAAAGGAAGAATTAGAGGAATAAATGGCAGATTGAAAAACAGCGTGACATCAGAGTATCACTTTCTATAAACAAGCAAAAAGATCCTCCAGCGTGTGATACTCTGTGAAGTGTAGACCGTTAAATATACGGCACATAAAGCAGTCGCTGCAGAATATAACAAGATATACTCTAAACTACACAATGAAACTGAATCTGACAGCTTCAGCATCATATTTCTTGCATTTAAATATACTGAGCATGAAGGTATAATCCCTGCACCTGAAGCAAACACAGAGTCTTCCCTTCTCTCTGAATGTTTCCTCACCCCTGTAAACACACTTGTGTTTTGTTTTAAAGTCCTAAACACTTCCAACATCCAATCTGTCTCATTGGAGTGAGCTGCTTCTGCTCTAACGCTGGCTTTGTCTCCTGTTGGCTGCCCCACTTTACTCTCTCCCCTCCCTCTTGTAATTTTGGCAGCCTCCCGTTGAGCTGGATGTGTTTCCATGCCAGTTCCTGTCTGTGTCATCCCCCCACCATGCTCGAGGGCTGTCTGTCATTATACTGCAAACTTAGGCTCTTTTTTTTCTTTGTTGTAATTGCAAAGTCAGTACCACTCCAAGAGGGGTGCAATCACAGGAGCTTGAGTACACAAAAGCTGTATTCATAACGGTGTATTAAAACATGCTGCAGTGACACTTTGGAGCTGCTTACACTTCTACTGTCTTCACCAGTGTTGTGTTCTCTTTGGGATCCTCTGAAGACGTCTCTTTTTCTGTTCACAAGAATAAGTACAGAGGTTTAAATCCTCATCAGTGTCTTTAAAGATTCAGCTGGACAAATAAACCTCTTTAATGTTTCAGGAGGTAAACACTCCTGTCAGCTGTTCCCTTAATCTGGTGTTTAAAGCTGTGAACAAGCGGCAACGTCTGAGGCTGAAACATGAAGCTGCTGAGGTAAACTGCAGTTCCTTGGGTGTCCACTTGAGGCTGACTCCAAATGCTGGGGAACCCCATTAGAGCCCATATTAACATACCTGTTTAACAACAGTACAACAGACCCTCTGCCAGGATTAGGAAAATGATGTAGTTGGTTAAAGGTGCAGTGTGTAGAATTTACCCATAATCCCTAACTTATGAAATGAGACCAACTTTACAAAACAAACTTAATACAGGGAGTTGAGATAACTACTTTGATGTAGGAAAAATGTTTGTTTTCTTAAGAAGAAGAAGAAGAAGAAGAAGAAGAAGATGTAGAGGGATAAGAATAGGAGGAAGAAGAAGAAGAAGAAGAGGAAGAAGAGGAAGAAGAAGAAGAAGAGGAAGAAGAAGAAGAAGAAGAAGAAGAACAACAACAACAACAAGAAGAAGAGGAAGAAGAAGAAGAAGAGAAAGAAGAAGAAGAAGAAGAAGAAGAAGAAGAAGAAGAAGAAGATGAAGAAGAAGAGGAAGAAGAAGAAGAAGAAGAAGAAGAAGAGGAAGAAGAAGAAGACAAAGAAGATGAAGAAGAAGAAGAAGAAGAGAAAGGACAACAAGAAGAAGAAGAGGAAGAAGAAAAAGAGGAAGTAGAAGAAGAAGAAGAAGAAGAAGAAGAAGAAGAAGAAGAAGAAGAAGAAGAAGAAGAAGAAGAAGTAGAAGAAGAAGAAGAAGAAGAAGAAGTAGAAGAAGAAGAAGAAGAAGAAGAAGAAGAAGAAGAAGAGTGATTGTTTGTACTGACAGAAGTTTTGATGGTAAAAACTTGATAAATGGAGGATCTAACTTATCATGCATCACAGGAGCTTCTTGTCCTCACAGGCCACCGTCCTTTCCAACAGGAGGGGTGAGTAAGGGAGCGTTTAAGTGCAGAATCTGACTTCTAGATATCACTCAATATTCCCATTTCTACACACTGCACTTTTAAAGGCAGCATTTCCAACATGGTGACCACCGTAAAATTCAGAAACCAATGGGGGACGTCACTAAGTCTACATCAGTATTTTCCAGTCTTCTCGTATGAAATGGATATGTTTTGTTTAACTCGTTAATTCATATCAGCTTTTAAAATCTCTGTTGAAAGATCTCAAAATGAAATCAGGGAGGAATATAATTCACATCTGTTTCCACATCCATGCTGCAGCTATGTTTTTACTCTATCACTACTTCCATTACTATACTCACCCCTCTTCTGCCAGCTCTGCCTTCATGCTTCTACTTCAACCCCAGGTAGCATGACATCTGCTAATGATATCATCTCTGCTGCTGCTGCTTCGCTGCCTCTGCTGGTGGTTCCCTGCTCACGCTCCCTGTGCTCTGTGACATACTTTACAGATGGCATCAGATCAGTTACATGCTGTATATATAAAATGAGATTTTCTAATGCAGGACCGGAGCCATTTTCCTCTGCTGCATTTTGTTGCTTGGACGGATTCTCTAGTAGCGGATTTGCTTCTGCCTCAGAGACCGGCCAACTGGGTCTGTGCAGCGTTGCTATTGGCCTCAAAGTGGATTCCTCAGCTGTTTCTGTTTAATTCTGAGACAAACCACAACAGAGAGAAAGAGAGAAAGTGAGGAGGAAGGACGGAGAGAAAGAAACAGGGGGGGGAACGCTGATGAGAAGCACACACATTGATTCTGATTAAAGCGTACACACACATTCAGTGTTGTTAAAGCACACAGGAGCAGCTTTTGAAGATGCTGTTTCCAGACGTCTTTATTTTGTGCCCATAAAACAGATGCAAAGACGATTTCTTCTTTCTTTAATATGAAGAGCTGAGACCACAACAGTTAAAAATGCATTTATAATTATTATAAAGTTGAAATACAAGTCGCTAGAATTTAAAAACACAAGAGAAGTATGTGATTATTTCTTTTGGTGCTCACATGCACAAAACAATCCAACTACAGCTCCCCTCAGCAAAATAAAACCTGCTGTAGATTTGTTTACTAGCACTAACAGCACTAACTGCTTGACCTTTCAGATGCACCTACATTTAATTAACCACTAATTAACCAGCCAGTCAGGATCGAACTGTCTGTCAATTGGTGGTGAAAACAAAGATTGAGGTCCTCAGGTGAATACTTTAATGAACACGAGTCACCGAGGGCAGGAAAGGTCTGCAGGCAGCAGAGAGAGAGAGAGCAGTCGTTACTCTGAAAGATGAAAATAACAGACGGCAGGAAGAGAAATGAGTCAACTAAGGGTGAGGTAAAGGGCATCGAAATACTGAAGGAAAGGCAGTGGATACTTTGCTTTTGTGTTTATGAACAACATGCAGATATCTCCACATTTCCACAATTATGGACAGCAATTTTCAGGTCCCATCTCTTAATGCATAAAGATAAGATAAGATAAACTTTATTGTCCCCGGGGGGGACTTTGTCGTGGACATAAGTGCAGTGCTGCTCACAAACAACACATTAATTTAACATACCAACATACATTAACATGCCCACTGTCAAGATAAGAAAGCAGCTACAATGATTGTTATAATTGAGCAGTGCATTAGCCACCATCAAGACTGGACTGTGACAGCTACACCAAGTCTGGTGTCTTGAAGTTAAATCAACTGTTAGATATCAATAAACCTTCAACATCAGCATCCAGGTTTGTTCTGCCATTGTAATCAGACCTGCACAGCCTTAGTGCCAGTGCATGCACAGTCTCCCTTTTCTTCCTCTGTGGTAAATCATAGAATAAAGAGCACTCAAATTAAGTCTTTATCTAGATCGGATTTCATCTACTGCGAGAAAAATGCTGTCATAATAATATTTTCATTCTTTTTTCATCCTTAAAGGCACTATGAGGAGTTTTTAACTGGCTGAGAAACAGACTGAAACTGATACTGATGCCTCTTTATGACCCTCAAAAGCAAATAAGACCATCTACAACAATACTGATAGCTTCTCTGTTGTCATTTTAATGTCTAAAACTGCTCTGAGGGGGTCGGTGTCAGAACAGATGATTGACAACTCGCTTTAGAAACACCCTTTTCTGGCTGTTTTCATTGCAAATAATCACATTGTAAGATAAGTCTAAATGTTAAAAGACAACAGGATGAGGTTATTGTCTGAAGACAATTATTTTGCATGTACAGGACAGGAGATAAGAGGTATCACTTTGTCCACAAGGGGGCGCCAGAATCGATATGAGCTAAAAGTTCCTCACAGCAGCTTTAAAATAAACAATTTATCAAAGTTGTCAGAAGCAAATGTGTTCTTTGACATGTTGATGTCGTAATCAGACTTGAAATCTGGTCTTGGACATTCAGCCCTGATTTCACTTTGTTAACAACCAAATTTCAACACTGAAATCATAGGCAGTGATCACAGGGTAATATTGTTTAGCCTCTTTGTATGATGATGGCCTGATGGCAGATGCAGACATGAATCACAACTCTTTCCAAAATGAGACGATTCAGAAAAGTGCTTCAACATTTGTTACATGCAACACAAGCAGTCACTGTTTCAAAGCCAATAGAAACTTGAATCGTACTCTGAAGGGTCTTTCACTAAGCATCAGGTATTAGTTTCAACTCAGAAACAAAATACCATCATTAGAGTTCCAGTAAACGTTCCTGAAATTGGGTTCGAATTGAACGATTCAAAGGTCAGAAATTTAGTGCAAAAACTGAGCAATTAATTCCTCAAAGCAATTACAGGAAGTCAAATGAAAGCTGTCGTCTCTTCACACCGAGCGTTAACACAGTCTGCAGGTGTGGAGAGCTGAACAGCTGTCTTTCTAATCAGTGAGAGAAGTTTAGCTCTGGCTTATAAAGTGATTCTGCTAACTTTGCACATGTACACTAACACGCCATGATATGGATAAAAGAGCACTTTGAAACTTAGCAGACAGTGACTAGATGAAGTATTTTCTGCTGGCGTCTGCTTCCTACCCCTGATTCTGAGTCAGACGACTCCAACATGTGTTGTTGTTGTGTACCAAGCCAGGGAGATGTCAATCAAAATCTGGGAGATGCCACTCAAACCATGATCTGATACGCCTACACAGTCCTGAGATGTGGTCTGAGTGGTTTTAATCTGGAGTTGTTAAAAGTTATAAGAGATTTTTTCACTTATATTTTAAAGAGACTCTAAACTTTAATGTAATGTATGCATTAGAGTTATTTCCAGCAGGATTGAAGCATGACTAAGTGAAGAAGTTCTGACCTGACACATGAGGATTATCAAGGCTAAACCTGAAAAACTCTGTCATGTTTAAACATTTTATCAAAGGTGCATTGCCTCATGTGATTTAGCACACAATCACTCCACATATGATGTACCCAGAAATGTTTAAGCAGCTGTCTAAATGTGTCATCGTCTAACACACTCCGTCTGACAGAAGTAAAAAAGAGAGTAGGAGTGAGTGCTGAGTAGGAGCTGATGGCAGCTGCCAGGAAAATTGCAGAGAGATTTCCAAATACCACATCTACAAACAACACACTTGCTTCAGATATGTTATTACACTCAGGGCCTTCCTCTGCTGTCCTCTTGTCCCCTTTTTAAATGTCTGGTGTGTTTTTTTTTATGGCCCAGGCCTTTTCAAATGTGTTCACTGACCACACCCCACGCTGCAGCCGGCATCACATTTTTACCAGAGGAAACTTAATGCCATAAAATGTCAGTGGTGGCACGTGGGGGTTGACCTTAGATGACTGCAGCAGTGTCACAGCTGTTGAAGAGGATGAGGATCCAAGGTGCCATGAACTAAAGAGACCGACAGTTTCATCTGTAACAGGTAGAGGTCTTTCCAAAGCAGCTGCAAGAATAGGAAGACTGAAGCAGGTTGAATGCAGACTGTTATAGATCAAGGAGTGGCAGTAGTGGTGCTAACCATAGACTGTATAAAATATGGAAGTAGTATCCGTGACGTCACTCATCTGTTTCTGAGGCGTTGTTTTGAGGCTAATCGTTGGCGGGAGCCATATTGCTGCTGTCAAGTGACCGTGACGTAAAGAGGCGGGCTTTGAGCCTCCTCGCCAACAGCTACAGTGTTCCCGCCTGTCAATCAAGTCAGCTGTGCCTCTCATTGGAAGACTCGTAATCTCAATATCTTTGAAATGACCGCGTTAGAAAAAAATTCACCCCCTGTACGGTGTATGCCGATTGAGAAATGAGCTATCCAGACTACACTCGTCTTTTGTACCAGGCTGTAAACATGTTTATTTCTGCTGTAAAGATCGTCTTTTTTGAATTGGTGTGTATGTGGTTTCCTGTGTTTCTGCAGCCAGCCTCAAGCGGATCCTCGATGAACTGCAGTTTATAACACTTTGGACTCATTTTTAGACCAGAGGTTGCTGCTTGGATATAACTAATAATATTAATTATGGCTGCACTGGGAAACACACATAAAACAGAGTGATTTATTTGTGTGTCTCAATATAAGACAGATATCACTCTCAGGTCAAAAGTTATTGAGTTCAGCAGCTAAGCTAGTTAGCTTAGCGAAACTTAAAGTCTCTGGACTGCAAACCGTTTTCAGACAACATGAGACCAGAGTAAGCTACTGTAGCTGGATAGCAGGACATAGAATATGACAAAATTGCATGTTATTGTTTATAGATTACAGTTTTTGCTGGTAAAAAAACCCAAAAAAGTTTTAAAAAGTCTTAATATTTGAGCTTTAGATGTTATTTTTTGATAACTTTATAAAAAGCAAAGCAAGTTTTTTCTCCTTATTCCTGCCACTTGGCTGCTAGCTTGCGCATCAGACTGTACAATCAAGTCACTCTTGATTGAGTGACCTACTCTTAGCCAAAGAGCTAACATGTGCCTCTTTATATTAATGAATGTTCTTTTTCTTTAAGGACATAACATCATTCTAAAACCACTTCACTCTCTTAAAACGTGATGAATATATTTTCTGCTCCTAGCATCATTCCGCTGTTAGCCTTCATGCAACAACATGAGAGCCCAGTAAGCCACTGAAGCTAGCTACTGGCTTGGTCAGGCAGCATATACCGTATATTTAGAGGGTATGTTGTTGCTTATAGATTTACATTTTTTTTACAATAACACAAACAAAATCAAAACATTTTTTAGATGTAACTTTTGAACTCCTTCATAGAGATCAAATCCAGTTAGCTAGTGGCTGCTAGCTTGGGCCTCATACCGTATTTACCATCAAGAGATTGTTTGATTTGATTGTTGATTCACCTGCTTTTCCTTTTACCAAGAGAGCTAATATGTTCTTCTCTCTAAAAATGTTTAACTTGTTTGGAGGATATAATCCAAAAACACTTTGTTGTTCTGAAATGTGGTCAATAAATGTTACAGCTCCTAGCATCAATATAAGGTGTTAAAAAGGACAGCTTGAACTGAAAATGCATCAAGTCTGTATTACAAACTTTTATTTGAAGTCTCTCATATTATGTGTGGATTTAACTTTAGAGCTACCGGTCTCTCTTGTGCATCATAAACAGTAGACTACATGCAGAATTAAAGTAGTAGTAACAGTAGCTGGAGAGTCGTGCTGGCTTGGATTGTCTCTACATTAGTTTGTCAGAATCACTTTATGATACATGCTGCTGCCTCTGCCAGGAGCAAACTGTGAGCAGATGCACTGTTTTGTATCCTCTGGCACCGAAAAAACACTCAAAAGAAGATAAACTAAAAAACTGCTCTGAACACTGGCAAGAATGTCGCCCATTCCGGCCTTTTCATTCCCCAAAAAATGGTTCTTTGATATTGGTATGGAGGTTTAAAGCGCTCCACCGAGGCTCCCGCCTCGCTCTGTTTATTTTGTGTTAACAGCAGATCTTCGTCTCTCTTTGTGTCCTGGCAGCCTGGGAACTATCAGCGCACTGTGAAGCGGACAGAAGATGCCTTCCAGGCCTGTAATGACATTGTGGCGTGTTTCCAAGAGAGAGCCCGCGTGGAGCGGCAGTACGCCCAGCAGCTCAGTGAATGGAGCAACAAGTGGAAGCCAGTAGTGGACTCCAGTAAGTACTGTAGATGCCAGTCTGGACAGTATTTAACAACTATATTCAATTTTTGTGACAAGAGATAGTCAAACGTCCCATTTCCTTCAGATTTGTTGTTTCATTTTGACATTATCTGTAGAGAAAATAGATCTCCAGTACCAAGAACATTTGTCTCCCTCAGGTCCTCTATACGGATCTCTCATGAAGGCTTGGCAGTGTTTTCTGTCTTCCGCTGACCGGCTGGCCTCCTTGCATGCGTCCATCTGTCGCTCCCTGGTGTCTGAGGATGGAGACAAGGTCAGGACCTGGCAGAAGGACACCTTCCATAAGAAGTTATTCGGAGGATTTAAGGAGTCCCAAGACACCGAAACAGGCTTTATAAGAGCTCAGAAGCCATGGGCAAAACGTCTCAAAAAGGTCAGAGTACTTTTTAGTTTTCTCTCGTCGAGTCTTCTTTTTTTCCTGAGCCTGAAACGCTGATTTTAATCCAGGCGAATCCAGGCTTAACTTTTAGTATGAGTCACATTCAAAGATGGAAAATGCCTGATAAATTATGCACCTACAACATCATGTAGCTGCTAGAGCACACATATTTGTGCTGTCAGTCACACGTCTTTCTTTTAGAAGCCAAAAGAGAAAATGTAGATATTTCTCGGCTTATCCTTTCATTGATTCAGGAGCAGCTAAGAGTAAGAGAACACCCATTAAAGGTAGAACTACACACTTAGATATACACTGAAGCCCCAAAGGACACATATAGTTCCTACTGAAAGTAAACACAACGTCACAAATGCAATTATCGATCAAATTTGGACATCATGCATCATAATCTGCAAACTGATTTTCAAAGTCAGGTTACATCTCAGTGTTGGAGACAGTCTTTGAATGCTTCTGAATCCCACCCACAGCTGGACAAAGCCAGGAGGGCGTACCACAAAGTGAGCCGGAAGGAGCAGGTGGCCAGAGAGCGAGAGGCGCACGCTCAGGGAAACCCGGACGTCGCCATCGACAAACAGAAGAAGATCCAGGAGGAGAGAGAGCTGGCTCAGCAGGAGGCTGATAAAGTACGCTCCATATTTCATCTCAATCTTATCTTCCTTGGATTATTGTGATTCTGGAGTCTGGACTGAACCTGTCGATTCGTCTCCATCTGTTCCATCTGTTCATGCTCTGTTGTCAGATTTGGTCTGATACTGAGAATGAACCTCATTTTGTTTGTTTATGAGGCACACATAAACTCTTAATGATGCATCCCTCTTTATGACGGCGTCCTTTCATAGATCAGAAGTCTTTAGTGTCGAGGAACCTGATGATGCCAACAAGACAGGAGATAGAAAGGCTGCTGGGTTGTAGTGGGAGGAAATGATGGTTTGTGTGTCATGTCTATCTGCTGGGAAACATTAGGAGGAGAGTTTCAATATCTAAAGGGTTTGAAGTGGTTCCTGAAGTACGTTTGTCACTGTGCAAGATGTGAATACAGTAAGTCTCTGCGCAGGGTGAAAGCGTGTCTCGATGGTCACAGGTCCGGGCCCGCTACGAGAAAGTCCTGGAGGAAGTGAACCGCTACGCCCCGCGCTACATGGAGGAGATGGAGTCCATCTTTGACACATCACAGGACGAGGAGCGCAAGAGGATCGTCTTCCTCAAACAGGCCCTCCTCTCCATCCACAAACATCTGGACATCACCAACAACGAGAGGTGAACACCAGAGCTGCTGTGTTTAGTGTTTTCAGTAATCAATACTTTGGATTACTTTAGCTTGAAGGAAATGCTGCACCACTACACATGACACAGACGCTTCCTTTTAGGTATTCACTTCAATTCTAAAACAGGAAGTAAGAGCTCAACTAGAAAGTTAATGACTCTAAAAGACCTGCTGGGAACACATGTGGTTATATGCTCTTATCCTTCTCCTGCTTTCCTTCAGCGTGCGAGCCGTGTATGACGAGCTCCACAACACTCTGATGGGCATCGACGAACACGAGGACCTCCGCTGGTGGAAGAACACTCACGGGCCCGGGATGCCCACCGACTGGCCTCACTTCCAGGTTCTCCATCTTTTTAACCACTTCAATAACTCAATTCCTCTTGTTGTAAAATCTCCTTATGTTGGTGTTGATTTGTTTTCAGGAATGGACACCTGAGAAGAAAACCAAGAAAGGAAAAGAAACAAAGAAAGTGGTCGAGAAGAAGGGAACAATAGAGAGGAGGCGAGTACACGCGTCCCCAAAGGACGGATGTTCTATTCAAGTTTGTCTTTTTGCTGAGATCTGAAGCTCTCTGATCAAACATCCATCTGTCTCTCCTCTGTGTCTCTGTTTCTTCACACAGTGCGATGATCGGAGGAGTGAGAGTAAGAGCTCTGTATGATTATGTTGGCCAGGAGACAGACGAGCTGTCATTTAAAGCAGGTAAAAACACACACACAAAGAAACCTTACTACAAAACACAACTATCAAGACCAAGTACAACCGTAATTACACAAAGCATGCAGAAGAGCTGTCGTTTGGCTGAACATTTGTGAATCAAATCTCTCTTTTTTACAATTCATCTATTTTTGAAGAGCAGAAAACATCCTGTCAAATTTAGAGTCATTTCAGCGTCACATCTGAATTATCGATTTGATGCAGCGACTGCCTCCCGCTGCTGGTTTGGCTCCTCTCTGAGAGTCAGGAACAAATCCCTGAAGAGTCTAACGCTGCTTTTAGTCACCTCAGACTTTGTGGACGGCAGTGATTTGCTCAAGGCCAGACTCTGTGATCTGCACTCCTTCCAGATGACAGAGAGACTTTTTGTGAATGAACCCTGTGCTGTTTTTTTTTCTGCATGATGACGTTCTGCATGTGTCAGAAATGATCTCCAGCATAACTATGTGCTACAGGAGTTCAGGGAGGGAGTGACAAAACCAGTAATTCAAGTTAAATGGTGATCAATGAATCACTGAGGTCTAACTGGAGGACTTCTGCTTCCAAAGGGGGAAACTGTGATGGTCTCGTTTCTCAATTTTTGACTCTTTTAAACCCAAACTGTTGCTCTCTGTCTCTCTGTCTCTATATCTCTCTGCCTCTCTGTCTCTCTGTCTCTCTGATTCTCTGTCTCTCTGTCTCTCTGTCTCTCTGCCTCTCTGTCTCTCTGTCTCTCTGTCTCTCTGTCTCTCTGTCTCGCTGCCTCTCTGTCTCTCTGTCTCTCTGTCTCTATCTCTCTGCCTCTCTGTCTCTCTGTCTCTCTGATTCTCTATCTCTCTGCCTCTCTGTCTCTCTGTCTTTCTGCTTCTCTGTCTCTCTGATTCTCTATCTCTCTGCCTCTCTGTCTCTCTGATTCTCTATCTCTCTGCCTCTCTGCCTCTCTATCTCTCTATCTCTCTGCCTCTCTGCCTCTCTGTCTCTCTGTCTCTCTGCCTCTCTATCTCTCTGCCTCTCTGTCTCTCTGCCTCTCTGCCTCTCTGTCTCTCTGCCTCTCTGTCTCTCTGCCTCTCTGCCTCTGTGTCTCTCTGCTTCTCTATCTCTCTGCCTCTCTGTCTCTCTGCCTCTGCCTCTCTGTCTCTCTGTCTCTGTCTCTCTGTCTCTCTGCCTCTCTGTCTCTCTGTCTCTGTCTCTGCCTCTCTGTCTCTGTCTCTCTGCCTCTCTATCTCTCTGCCTCTCTGTCTCTCTGTCTCTCTGCCTCTGCCTCTCTGTCTCTGCCTCTCTGCCTCTCTGTCTCTCTGCCTCTGCAGGCGAGGAGTTCTTGAAGGTGGAGGATGAGGATGATCAGGGCTGGTGTCGAGGGATGAAGGACGACGGCTGGGAGGGGCTTTACCCCGCTAACTATGTGGAGGTGGTGTAGTTCAAGCATGTCGAATGAGAGAGAAACATCACGCTTCATTTCACTGAAGTCACAACCTTTTGTTAAACGTCTGAACGTCTGAAACATCGAACCAATGCTGTAAAAACAACGACATGTAGCTGTTAGCCAAAGATGTGTTTAAAACACAGGTTGTGTTTTCTCTTGAAGGATTTAGATCAAATGTTTTAATATATACAGTATACATAGACCACTTATATTGAAGCCATATAATAACAATGCTTTAAAGGATGTAAGGTGTTGGTACGGTGCATTATGTAACCAAGCCATGGTGCCTCAACTGCATTACAGGACTGCTATCCGCCTTGTTTCATTGTTTTTGCACCTCATTATGTTCCATTAAAACGCTCACAAAGCCTTTTATAGTATGAAGAGAGCGAGGCGAATACTGTGATTATACTTCATCAGGAGGAGTAACATCAGGGGAGTCAGCTAGGAGTCTGTCAGCTTTAAAAGAACAGCTTGAATGTCTTAGAAATGTGATTGTTGGCGTCACAAACATAACGATGCCAAGAGACGGGAATCAGTTTCATCTCCAGTCAGGAAAACAGAGAACTGTTAGCTTAGCAGCATTACCACACATTCCAGGAACTCCAATGCTGCATCGTTAGAGATGTTAACATCATCAGAGGATTAGCAGTGACCCTGACCGCCACTCAGTATTATGAAGCATCTTAGCTAACTAATTTAGTTATCAGTTCCTCTGCTCTGATTAGCGTTGTTACAGGTAGAAACCATAGACTGTTATAAAATGGAAAACATCTCGCTCGGCTTGAAGTGAGGCCGCCACAAAACCTGCTCCCCCTAGTGGCTGGCTGCAGTATAGGTAAAAAACTCCGTCTGCGGTCAAAAAATAAATACACATGGTACGAATGTTTCTCACATCCGTATGCTGTGGTGATATGTAGTTATTATTTGACTGTTTTGTGTTCAAGGCCTCTTTTTCCTGAAAAGTTTCTTTTTCGTTAGTTATTAGAGGTTAAAAAACGGGGTTTTACGTCCGGGTTTACTTTGATTGACATCTGCGGTACAGAGAAACTTTGTAGGACCCCGGGACGGTACGCTGTAGGGCGGAGCTTGTTACCGTGGAAACACAAAAATATCCCTACTGTGCAGACTCTGGCTGCAGAAAATTTACAAGATGGTATCGTTCTGGAACGGGATATTTGGCTTCAAAACTGTACAATGGGAAAAGGCCATTATATGAACAGTCTATGGTGTCAACAGGTAGCAATTTAAGCTAACGAAACTCTCGAACTTACATATGTTACCTGCTAACAATGCTAACTACAATGCCTGCCCACAAAAAAGGATTTAGCAGCTAGCTAGTAAACATAGCAGAGCATTTATGCTGCCTTCAAATGGAAGTTGTGAAGACGTGTGCAGTCTTTCTGTTCAAGTTAGAAACTCCTCAGGAGCTTGAAGTCACTATCCTTTGAAGAATAAGTGAACACAAAGGCGACTAAGCTGACGGTCAAGTGCAGTCCTTTTTGGGATAATAATCTAATTATCTGGATTGTTCTGGATTTGTTTCTTTACTTTAACATGTCTGTGAAGATTCTCAGTCATCCAGGTCTTGGGAATTCAAAGCTTGATCCGAAAAGGCGACTGGACTTAGTAGAAATTCTTGAAGACGTTTCAGCTCTTCTTCAGAAGACTGTCAGAAATTGGGATAACGACTGTATTTACGACCCTTTGTGACTACCTGAACACACCCACGACTGTTAGAGGCTTTTATTTTCAAGCTCTTTCTCAGTCTGGTCAGGATTGAAGAAGTCTTTCGGAGTAGAGGTGAAACGTCTTTATGAATTTCCAGAGTCCAGTTGCCTTTTTGGATCAAGCTTTGAATTTACCATAACATGCTAATTAAACTGTGTCATCATAGTTAAATACTTATATTACATTTATATGAATGAAGATGTGAAAGTAACCTCCTGTTTTTGTTTACAACACTAGACATTTTAAATGTGAATAAAACAGAAGACTCCATTTTTATTCTTCTAATATTTGTAGCAGCAAAGATAGGAACTTTCACCTAAAGAATCCAAACATCTTAGACCAGAATGATTAAGTTTAATGCTAAGATCATCGATGCATTGAATTTTCTTTTTGTCCCTTTTGCACGTCCCAGATGTTTCAAACGTTTACATCTTAAAATGATCTCAGATGAAACTGATTTAGCTCTTCCACTTCATTTCTAAGCGCGTCACTGTTCCTTTAAGACTGTCCCCTGCCTCCGCACAATATCTAATCACCTGTTGTTTTACCGTATCATGAAGAGCATCTTTACCAAATACAGAAACTGCTTCCAGAAAATGCTGGATTTGCTTTGTCCTGAACCTTCTTCTCTTTCTTTTTAAACTGTCTTCACTTTCTTTCTTTCTTTCTGTCTGTCTGTATGTGTGTGCATTTAATTGTCATGTTTAGATTTAATTTGCCTCCAAAAACACTTTTTTTGCAAACTGCCTGTCTTTTGAAAATAAAAGTTGAAACTGTCAAACAGAAAAAGAAACTTTTTGAATCACAGTTTTTCAGAAGGAATGTGTGTGTGAGGCTCGACAGAGATGGATGCTGTATGTGTGTGTTGCATGATTCATCACACCGTCATCCTCTGCAGTCCTGTAGTCCTGCCTGTGGTTATGTTATTACATGTGCAGAGTTGTCAGTCATTTGTTATCCACACACTCACACACTGGCACAGTAGTCACCTTTAAGGCCTTGTGTCTGTGTCAAGAGGAGTGTATGCGGGTCAAACACTACTCTTTATGTCGATGATGCCACCGCAGAGTCAGACATGGAGTTACATCAGCCAAGCAGACTCATGCTTCACTGTTTGAGTGGGCGGATAGAAGACAAGCAACGATAAGTCCTGCTGTATTATACTGCTCAAACACACACGCACACACACACACACACACACACACACAGATTCACAGTAAATACAAGCAGGCAGGAGAATGTAGGAATGTGTGTTTCCAGAGGAGTAATGGAGATAATGATGTCACCCTGGAAGGAATTTCTCCACCTGATGACAGCTTTCTTGCTTGTAGCACACTGATAAGTAAACACAAAGACGGTCTAAGCCGAGCTCTGACAATCCTCTCTGCAGCTTACAATATTTCTGACTAATACTGGAGAAGTCCCAAAGTATGTGGAGATAAAGTACTCTGAAAACAGAGCCTTAAATACACTTCAACACAAGTTTTAACACATAAGAGGGTGTGTTTGTTGAGAAGCATCAAATGGTAAAAGCAGGGATGTAAAGAGAAAAGGCCTGGGATCAAAACGGTCTACTTTAACCTACAAAGACGGATTATTTTGACCACTAGGGGGCAGCAGAAACAAGTTGTCATCTTTTGTGTGTAAGCGTTATAAAAAAATTGTATTTCTCTACTTCTGCAATTTTGGATCAAATAAAATATATACACTACCAGTCAAAAGTTTGGACACACCTTCTCATTCAAGGGTTTGTATTTATTCTAATTATTGTAAACACTGTAGATTAATACAGAAGACATCAAAACTATGAAAGAACATATATGGAATCATTTAATTCACAAAAAAGAGTTAAACAAAGCAGAATATGTTTTATATTTTAGATTCTGTAAAGTAGCCCCCTTTTTCCTTCATGACAGCTTTGCACACTCTTGGTATTCTCTCAGTCTGCTTCATGAAGTGGTCTCCTGGAATGGTTTCTAATTAACATGAGCCTTGTCAAGAGTCCATTTGTAGAATGACTTGCCTTCTTAATGTGTTTGAGACCATCAGTTGTGTTGATCAGAGGTAGGGTTAGTACACAATGGATAGATATTTGACTACTGTTGTAATCCAGATTATGGCAAACCAGATTATTTCATAATTTGATGTCTTCAGTATTAATCTACAATGTGGAAAATAATTAAATTAAATAAAAACCATTGCATGAGAATGTGTGTCCAAACTTTTGACTGGTAGTGTGCGTCTGAATAATAGTGACGCACAGGCAGGCAACAATTCCTTCTTTGCAGGCAGAGTTTTTCAAAACAACTATTTTTGACAACATGCTGTCTTGCTCATGTTTTCATCTTGGCAGGATAGTGAAGATTTTTTCTGATTTCTACAAATGTATGGGCGACTGAGACTGAAGCTGGCAAACCAAAGAAGATTAATCTGGAGTGGCTCCAAGCTGCAAACTGGTCTGTACCAGAGAATCAAAGTAATGTTAACAAAACACAAAATTAATGCACAAAGTCAACGTATTTACCTTCTATTTCACAGGTTTTATAGATCATAATATACAAATCAAGAAGTCATGGTGGTCACATCACTCACAGGGAAATCAAAATATATCAAAGAGGTATGAGGACACAATGTTAGGACGAAGGAGACGCTTCATGACACCTGATAATGCTCCTCAGTGAGAGAGGCCGTGAGAGGCCAAGGTTGCCAGTCGACCGGCAATGAGAAAAAAGTCTCTTTGTCACAAGTCGTCCTTCATCTTGTTCCCGACCTGCACCAGAGCACGTTTATGGGAAATGAGAAACCGAGTGGAGGACCTGAGTGCCTCCTTCTTGCAGTGTTACGCTCTGTTCAGGTGGAGACTGTATTTAGTCTTTGCTTTGCTGACAGGAACCTCACCTTCAAATCAGAGTTTCTCTGCAGGTGGGCGTTAAGAAACTGACCTTCATTCATACTTTGATAAATATGAGAAATAAACAACACAGTGAGAAATAAATGATGTGGAAGTCTCTCTCCAGACAGCTTATTTGGCAGCTACACCTGGAGGCCACTTCCGACACGACACAGATGCTCCTAATTGATGATGCAGAAACTTGATCTTCATCCAGGGCTTTTTTTTTCTCCTGTCACATCAGAGGAAGAGCTGAAGGGGAGCAACTTGTTTTTCTGCTTCAGTCATTTAGCGAGAGAATAATACAGAAAGAAAATAACTCCTACAGATCTCATTATGTTTCCAACTTCTGTTTACTCTGAGAGAGTTTGACGTCCGCTCACGCCACACTCAGCTCTTAATTCTGGTCGTTTCTATACAGTTTCCTGAACTCATTCTATACTCCATCCATCCATTTTCTTCTGCTTATCCGGGGTCTCCCCAGCAACACTTTCCAGCTCCTCCTGGGGAATCCTGAGGCGATCCCAGACCAGGCGGAATATATAATCCCTCCACCGGGTTCTGTGTCTTCCCCCGGGGCCTTCTCCCAGTTGGACGTGCCCGAACCACCTCAGCTGACTCCTTTCGGCATTAAGGAGCAGTGGCTCTACTCCAAGCTCCCTCCGGATGTCTGAGCTCCTGACCTTATCTCTAAGGCTGAGCCCAGACACCCTTCAGAGGAAGCTCCCTTCAGTTGCTTGTATCTGAGATCTTATTCTTTGGGTCATGACCCACAGCTCATGACCATAGGTGAGGGTTGGAATGTAGACTGACTAGTAAATTGAAAGCTTTGCCTTCCGGCTCAGCTCCCTCTTTACCAAGACGGTCAGGTAACCCCACTCGCGAACGAGACCCTGAGATACTTAAACTCCCCCACTTGGGGCAAAGACTCGCCCACCACAGAGAGAGAGAGTAATCCACCGTTTTCCAGCAGAGAACCATGGCCTCAGACTTAGAGGTATTGACTCTCATCCCAGCTGCTTCACACTCAGCTGCAAACCACCCCAATGCCTGCTGGAGGTCCCAGCTCGAAGGAGCCAACAGAACCACATCGTCTGCAAAAAGCAGAAATGAGATTCCAAGCCCCCTGAACCGGAGACCCTCCTCCCCCTTGCTGCGCCTTGAGATCCTGTCCCATTCTATGAACACACCCCATTAAGAGTCGCTTGTTAGCCGAACATAATGACTGGAAACATCTCATTTGCATACTAACAGCCTTCTGATATTCAATTTCATGCCACTGAACAATTTCAGGATATTAACCGACTTACAGCCAACTTATTCACCACATGCAGCATGACCCTCAAATCATTTATGAAGGTATCTCTGCACATTCTGAAATTCCTCAGTTATTATCAAATACTTCTCACTCACTTGTGACACAACTCTCCATGCAGATGTGTTCCCCTGTTCTCCAGCAGAGGGCGCTCACACACCAGCAGCTCCACCTGCAGCAGGCCTGTCTTCAGGAGAAATATGCATGCCGAGGTGGCAGCATAATGGGAAAATGTCTTTATTCCCTCATCTCTCACTCTGTGACAGGCAGAACTTTAGGTTGCCATGGCGAGGGGCTGTTGAAAAGGGGCCATAATTAACAGCGCCACAGAACCCGGTTCAATGACTCATTACATTTGAAGGAGTTAATGGGGAAATCACGCAGCTCCTCGAAGGCAAACGGCTGTCGATGTGTGTACTGTGTACATGTGATAAATGTCACATCACGAGGTGGATGTTGCTGCACGGTTCTGCAGGGCTAATGATGAGCAGCTCCCGTGCAGTCAAGTCGATAAATGGTGTGTTTGAGACTGTACATACGGTGTGTGTCTTTATATGTGTGTGTGCACGCTTGGTTGGATGCATTAGTATGTGTGGTGGAGTGTGTTGAGGGAATGACTCACCTCCTTGTCAGGGAGACACAAAACATATGAACATTTTCACAAGCTGTCAGACACACACACACACTTTACTCCCCAGCCTCTCGCTCCAGATGTACTCAGCGTCTCTCTCTCTTTCTCTCTCTCTCTGTGTGAGTGTGTGTGTCTCTGTTTCCTTGTCTCACTCCTCCCTCGCTCTCCATAAACTGAAGCGGCCCTGGGGAGGCTCCTGTCAGAGCTAAGGGCCAACAGCGGGCCTGCTCAGGGGTTTACGGGCTAGCTTAGAACACGGGAAATGCCGCCTGAACCACCTGTAGACCTGCCAGGAGCACTTAAGCATAAACCGTCTCTAACAATTTGTCTCAAGGATGAAAATCCCACTTGACTCTGTTGCTTAAACAACAGTGGGAGCGCTGGTGGCTGGAGGGACGCTCCCTCTGGAAATGCAAAGGAAAAGTAGAGACTCGATTGCTAAAGGTGGAAGTACTAGAGGAAGAGCAGGGCACCAGGGGCATGTCCAGGAGATTGTCAGGGCTGGCACTGCTAAAGTAACACAGGCACCATCCCATAATCCTAAACAGCAATTTCTTTCTGTTGCTGGAGGTTGGACTTAAACTCAAACCAACTTACTGGGTGTTACAACCAGCTGTGAGCTGCTTTAAGTGGTGTTCAAATAGCACTTCTGTTTGCCTTCTAGTTCTCAGAGACAGACACATAGAAAATTATTACTACATAGTGTCATCTGTTGTTTTGTTTTCTAGTTAAAACTCCTTTACACATAAGGGCCTGTGTCCACTGACAGCTTCTTTTGTGCTGTCAGTGCCTATTTTCTTAATCTAGTGCAGTTCAGTGCTGACAGTCCGAAAAACAAAAACACTCCTGGTGTCAGCTGTTTTTTGTTGCTGCACTCAGCTCTCTCAGTAGAAAGTTGTTCTACTTTGGGAACACTGCTGCACTCAACAATGTCACGTCTCCATCAGCTACCAATCAGAGTCAAGAAGAGGCAGGATTTATGAATTCAACTTTGTCAACAAAAATGGAAGAGGAGAAATTAACCACACACATTTTTTCAAGGCACCTTCTCCATGTTTAGAGCTGCTGCTAAAGCTACAACACAATTCTGATACGATTTCTATGGATTATTTCAACATTTTCTTTGTGTAAAGCTGCTGAAATAAAGTATATATGAGGTATAAAGTGTATTGTAAGTCAGATGTAGAAGTGCTGTGGGTCTACTTTCATAAACAAGCAATAATAAGTTCCAGTAAGAAGCACTCAATGGACACAGGCCCTTACTGTGCTACAGCTGTTTCCAAGAGTTGTTTGGCCCTCCTAGAAATCTGATTGGCCTCTCCTGTCACCTCAGCATCTTTAAGTCCTCAACTATGATTGTCCATTAGCTTTTTCAGAATCAGAACCTTACATCAAATTGTGACTTTGAACCAAGCGGTAACCTCCTGTCTCAAAATATGAAGCCCATGCAGAAGTGTGACAAACTGCAGTTCATAGAGCATCCACCAGAGGCTGGCTGCAGAAACACAGGAAACCACATACACACCCATTCAAAGAAGACGATCTTTGCAGCAGAAATAAACATGTTTACAGCCTGGTTCAAAAAACGGCTTCGGCCTGAAGAGCTAATTTCTCTATCGGCACACACTGTACAGGGGTTAATTTTGATTCAGAGGATAATAAGATAACGAGTTTTTGCCCAAATAAGGACATGACTGACTTGATTGACAGGCGGGAACACATAGCTGTTGGCTAGGAGGCTCAAACCCCGCCTCTTTACCTCACACTGAGTTTGGATGAGTTCAGCATTTCCAATATGGCTCCTGCCAACGATTGGTTTCAAAACTGCGCTCAGGAACAGATGGGTGACGTCATGGATACTACATCCATTAATTATACAGTCTATGGTTTGAACATAAAACTTCCTTTTAAGTCCTCACAGAGAAAAGATGAGATTTAAACATCGTCACTCTGTTCTGTTACTGAACAAAGTAAAAAAATACACACAGGAATACAATATATGTGATACTGAATGTTATAGTAGATATGAGTGGTGGAGACAGGAAGGTTGTTACATAATATACAGAGGTGTTTGTATTGGCACACATACTTCAAGCTGCCCCAGTTGGGCCGCCGGGTTAAAAGAGAAGTGTGGACACGCCCCTGCAGGGCACAGCTAGCAGGTAAGCTACAGGCAGATCAGGGCCATGGGGTAAGGCCCCAGGCTTGCAGCGAGCGGCGCTAATCCGGCACCGAGCAACAGGGTCAACCAAGGAGAGAGGAACGAGCCCGCCTCTTTTGGCCTCTGCATCCAGAAGCATTCTTTTCATTTTAAACTGCCCAAAAATAATGAGCAATCAAGAAAATGGTTATTCTCGCATTTCAATTAGCCTAATTAAAGAGAGAGGGCAGCAGGCTACTCTGAATAATGGCAAGCACTTCTGTATGGTGTGTATTTGTAGGTGTGTGTGTGTGTAAGTCAGTGTGTGTATATGTGTGTGTGTGTGCCTCTCCAAGGGGTTCAGCTGGAACACTGCATCAGCAGTCAGAATGAGAAATTAACCGTTTGCTTTCTTTCCTCCACAGCCCGAAGCGGAGACACAATCTGGTCAGCTCACTGAGAGGATTCAGAAGCATACAGTGAAACATCGGTGCATCATCAATCATTCATATCCCTCATTCTCTGATTTTGTGTTACTGTACTCGTCAGTAATGTGACTTTGAATCCATCCTCAGAGACGCAAATGAGATTTTTTTTAAAAATCTGTCGCTTTGATATAAAGCTATGCTGGCAGTGAAAGGGTTAAGCGTAAGTTCAGAATCCAGTCTGATGGTGAGAGCCAGATGGTCATGTAGAGCACTTACAGTGACATGGGCCTACACAGCTCCCCCTGCTGGAACGCACACACACATATACACACAAACACACACACACACCCAGAACTCATTAGCATGCAAACACACACGTGAACATCTCTGGCAGATAACAGCGCCCGTGATTCCCAGGTCATTTACCCCCCCCTTTCCTCAACACTCTCCCCCTCCTTCCTCCCCCTCTCTCTCTCTCTTTCACTTCCTCACTCCACCTCTTTTCATCTCCCTCGGTTTCAGTCTGATGGCCAGAGTTAATTGGCTGCTGTCTAATTGCTGCTCATTAGCTTGAGTAACCAAACATGTGAGGCGTAGCAAACAAAACCTTCCTCTGGCTCTCTCTCTCGTCCCTGCGCCTTTTTTTTTTTTTTGCAATTCCCATTTCGGGTTCCTTTTCTGCGCATTACCTGCTTCTGTTTGTCTCTTCATCTTTCACTTTGCCGCTTCGCTCGCCCTGATAAACTGGAAAACATCTAAAGAAGTAGAGATGAGTGAGTGCAAAGCAAAACAAACACACATCAAAATTTTCACATTTGAGCAACTTTGTAGCTCCACAAACATCCCTCTAGTTTTCCACATGGTGCTCTTATTGCTGTGTAATCTTCTCTGCATGCATATACATCACAAACACGCACGACAAACGGCATATGCACGGCTTTACACACATCCTAGGAGTCCTCATAATGCATTCAAACACCCACCCACTTGTGCAGACACACATCAGAGGGGCGAGCCTCCTCGCCCACACCCGCTGGCATTTGGCAGGTTCTCTATATTTGGGTAGCGCCCCTCCCAGGAGCCCAGCCTTTGCAGCCCCCCTCCCTATTTAATCTATCTTAGAAAAACCTCAGGGGTTTAATTCCTCTCTCAAGGCAAAGTGCTTTGCTGGCATGGCAGCCAAATCCATACACGAGGAGTGCATCAAGCTTTAAAGTGGACATCTCAACAGCGGAGCAGTTTAGTCGGAGTGACATGAAATATGGAGCATAGTGTGTCACTGTACAACAAGAAAGAAAGAACAAAAATTGGTCTTAGGCTGCTGCTGGCCTCGGGGGGATGGAGCGAGCTGTGGTGAGAAACAGTGTGAGCAGAATACAACAATGCACACACATAGGCAGACTGACACACACACACACACACCCACACACACACCCACTCTTGCCCACTTGCAAACCTTGTGATATGCCAAGAAAATTATTTACTACTCAGGAGCAAGCCCTAAATGATTAGATTAGTCTTCTGGCTCTGTGGCTCCGGCAGCGCTGAGACTCAGAATGGGATGAGACATCGCCAACATAAGAGGTATGACACGAGAAATAAAGAAGCAGTAAATATGATAAAGTACAAAAAAGGGAAGAAAGACAGACTGGAGGACTGGAATAGCACTAAAATGATCTCGCCCAACCTGCAATGTAACCTACATCGAGTCAGACGTTCTTCTCCTACCACGCAGAGTGACGTGTGCGGCCCCCTGAATATCCATCACCGAGACAAAATCAATCTCTAAGACAAAAACAGACTGTCTGAGGAAACTCCACCTCCTCAGAGATGCCCAGTCAGTCATCAAGTAAATCAAGGAAATGCAGACCTTTCTTAAAGTTCAGAAGTTTGCACTTTAAGTTAGTAAGTTAGCCAAAATCCAAACTGAAAGGAAGCAAATACAAACAGATAAAAACAACGTTACGTGTCGCTCTCCTCAACGTTCTAAAGCTTTATAGTGAGTTTGAGTTTCTCTGTCTGGACCTCAAACCTCCTGGTAGCTTTTGTTTACATCTGCAGCAGGTAGCTCCACTGTAAGCTGTGTGCTCTGCGCTCAAGAGCAGGATGACACAACCTCAGCAAAGTGACCTGAGTCGTAGACTGTGCAACTGTAAGAAAACAAATAAAGCAACCACCTCTTGTGGCTGTGTTTTATTATGCAAAGGTATTATAAAGGTGGCCGTCCTGTGAAGAGGTGTGTGTGGATAAATCAAACAGACCCAGAGTCGAGGTTCATGTAAGTCAGAAACTTAAAGAAATAGATGCCTATCGCCCTCACATTTTAAGGTTCATGGTGTGTTGGTTTTAACGCAGTGAAATCCCCTCCAAAGACTAAAGATCTGAAAGTAAACCTCACCAAGCTGCAGCAGTTTCGTGTGTTTGCTATGCACACAGTACTTGTCGCGTCCCAGTTCAGGGGCTGCATCCTTCGAAGGATGCATTTGAAGAGAGATTGAGACTGCCATATCCAGTTAAATGCTCACAAGCAAGCTGCTAACCATGTTTCCTGCTCAGTGCTGGGCGGGTAGAGTGCGGTGGGTTAAGGCTTTTGATTTAAACCATAGACTGTTTAAATAATGGACGTAGGATCCGTGACGTCACCCATCTGTTTCTGAAGCGCTGTTTTGAGGCCAATTGTCGGTGGTAAAGAGGCGGGCTTTGAGCCTCCTAGCCAACAGCTTAAGTGTTCCCGCCTGTCAATCAAGTCAGCTGTGCCTCTCATTGGAAGACTCATAATCTCAATATCTTTAAAATTACCACGTTATGAAAAAATGCACCCCCATACAGTGTGTGATCTAGAAATGAGCTATCCAGACTACACTTGTTTTTTGTACCAGGCAGTAAACATGTTTATTTCTGCTGTAAAGGTCGGCTCTTTTGAATGGGTGTGTATGTGGTTTCTGGAGCCAGCCTCAAGCGGATCCACAATGAACTGCAGTTTTTAGCACTTCCGCATCGGACTCATATTTTTAGACCGGAGGTTGCCGCTTGACTTAAACTAGCTGCACGTTACGGTCAGTGATGGTATAAGAGGAGTGAGAATTAACTTTAACTTTTAGAATTAGAGCTGCAGACTTATCAGAACAGTGATGTGGAAATAGTTAGCGGTGAAAGATAAAGGGAACTGCAGAGTTGCATAATAAGTCTTTCTGGGTTTATCGCAAAGGAGCAGTCTTGTATTCCACTGACAGCGAGCTTCGGCTGCTCTGAGGTAGAATACTGAAATAAATAGAATCATAAACAAAATGTGAACAAATGCTGAAAAATTAATTCATTTTCAGCTCATTTTGGATCCTCTTTGAGGCTGTTCCAGCAGTTTCAGGAGCACAAGAACTCAACACTGCCTCACTTCATTTTAAATCTGTGAATGTCGGGGCGCTGGAGGCCTACTGGTCTTAGCGCCCCACATATAGAGGCTGTGTCCTTGTCGCAGAGGTCGCGGGTTTGACTCCCGGCCGGATGTCCATTTGCTGCATGTCTTCCCCCTCTCTCTACTCCCCACATTTCCTGTCTCTCTTCTGCTGTCCTGTCAATAAAGGCAAAAAAGCCCAAAAATAATCTGTAAGAATGCAGGACAGCATGTAACAACACAGGCCTGCTTCTGAACATAATGCATGGAAATCATGCAGGAGAAATTCATGAGCAACAGATTTTTAAAGCTCTCACAGACAGCAAGCCGTTGCCATAACTCAACACAAATCCCCCACGATGCGACCCCTTGACCTCAGCCACAGCAGCTTGTGTACGCCCGTTCTTTGACCAGAGCCACCAGCTACTGCCACTGTTGTTCACCACAGGACTTCGAGGTCCCTGACACAGACACACGCTGCATATGTGGCCCCTCTAAAGTGCTCCAGGGCAAAAGGGTAGGGAGGTTGGGAGAGCCGTAAGATCATGGCAAAGAGAATCCGCTGCCCGGATTGTGTTTGCTGGAGGACAGATACTGTGACCGACCACAGCGGAAATAAAAGAAGTACTCTGCTACTGAAGGTATCTGATGAAGGAAAGGACCAAGAAAGAGGAACAAATCTGGCAAATTAAATCCTCTGATGAGAAATTATAGTGGGTGATGGCAGTGGCTGATGAGTGAGGGGGAGTCACAGGAAAACACAATGAAGAGCAATAGAAGAAAGTGAGAGACAGCTCAGAGAAAGAGAAAGAGAGGGAGAGAAAGAAAAGAGAGAGAGGTGGGCGATTGGTCTTATGAGAGAGTTGTCATGGTAACAGCTGATCATGATGAGGCTGAGAATGATTAGAGAAGACTTTCGGAAAGAAAGTGCAAATACATACAGAAGATACATAATCTCATCAGACGTTAAGCGCCGATGAAGGACAGAATTATGTAAGAATTGGCAACGTGTGATGGAAACCAATCTAAAAGTTCATTGTTATGGTTAAGACTCAAACTTTATATTTAACAACAATTTAATTTACATCTGATTAAGCTAAAGTGCAGCGCAACTCTCAGGAGAAATACGGTTTCATTAAATAATCAGAGGTAGTTTCATAAATAATGTGAGGGTTGTTTGTGCTAAGCTTTATTGCAAAATAATACGACTGCAAATTCAATCAGGTGATCTTTATACATATTGAGTTACAGCCTCATGAATCGTCTTTAGGGAGATACGCTCTGTGGATTCAGGTAAGAGCCTCGTTTAGATTTGGATCTCTCCTTTTCTGTAGAAGCGACCGAGCCAGCAGAGTAAAAACCCAAACAGGTCAACACTAAAACCCAATGAAGTCTGCTCATAATACAACACAAGAGTGAGTCATTTATAATGCATAACCTGGTACAGCTTTCTAAAATGACTTCAGTAAAGAGAATACGTTTTGATAGGAACATAATGCAGCAGATATACTGGATATGACTAAAATAATTAGGTCATATTTTATTTAAGATATCTGCAGGTACTAGAGTATTTTCTGAAAATTGTTCACGGACATTGTAGCTTTTTGTTGCTCTGAAATATTCCTCCTTACAAAACAACATCTGCCTTTTATTCATGATAACATTCAAGCACTTTGATGTGAAGAGATAGGGATTGTTTGGTTTTCAGCTGATCAAATGACAGTCATTTAAACCCTTAGATGCACTGTTAACTAATATTTATTTAACAGCTGTGTTAAGCACTAGATGCTGATTGGTTGAAACTCATAACAATGGTGACTAATGCTCAATTGCAAAGTGACGTTAAGGACAACAGACACATGAAATCAATCTGTGGGAAGGAGTCTGGCACATTTTAAGATAAAAATGTAAGTGTCTGACTCAGGCTGGTCTTGTGAGTTAGCAGGCACAGATGTGAGAGCAGCCTGAGGAGCTACTGACCCAATCATCTCTGAGAGGGGAAAGTAGAGCAACATCTTGTCCTGCAATCCAGAGCTGCAGAGAGCATCTCTGAGCTGCTGATCTCTACAAAGTCACTTCAACCATAAGCAGTCAATTCATTTTGCTAGGATGCAGATATGAACCATGTCACCATGAAGGTGTTACCGACTGAGGGGACCTGAGGGACTATTTCTAAAAAATCTGTGAGTAATTATTATTTAATGAGTCAAACAATCTTTGGATTATTGTTTTGTGACAACCTGTTTTTGTCATTAGTTTGTCGCCAGGTAATAAGTGGGATCCAAGTGAGACAACACCTCTCTGCTTTGTGTCAGGATCCTGTTAACCATGCTGGGATTCTCATTTGCATAACCACCTGCTCACTGCACACTATCCCTCTTACTTTATTACACCTATTATATTCTTACACTTGATAGGTCTAGTCTCTGGTGTTAAATTCATGACTATTACTATGCAACAAATGGTAGCATCACTTCTCCTCACATTTTTTTTTTTTTCATTTAAAAAGGACCATCCATCCATTATCTTGACCGCTTATCCCATTTTGGGGCTCCATTTTTGGAGCCAATCCCAGCTGACTTAGGGCAGAAGGCAGGGTACACCCTGGACAGGTCGCCAACCTATCACAGGGCAAACATGGAGAGACAGACAACCATTCATGCACACACTCACACCTACAATTTACAGTGACCAATTAACCTGGTAAGCATGTTTTTTTTGGACTGTGGGAGGAAGCCAGAGTACCCGGAGAGAACCCACGCATGCACGGAGAATACATGCAAACTCCACACTGAAAGGCACCTGCCCCACCGGGGACTCGAACCAGGAATCTTCTCAACAGTGTTACCCATTGCACCCCCAGTGCAGCCCCTTAAAAAGGACGATGCTTATTAATTAACATTTTTGTAAATATGCCAGAATTAGCCAAAAGGCTAGTTTACATCCGTAGTCCCTTGCCAGATGCTGAAAAGTCTCCTTAAAAAGATCAAGATGATACAAAAAATTCAATAAAGTAAAATGAAAGGAAAAGAAAAAAGGAGAGGAGAAACTAAAACACAAACAAAAAAAGAAAAGAAGAAAAAGAAAAGCAGAAATAGCACCATATGATTAAAAATGACTAAAAGCTACATAAGCTGACATGACAGTCACAGAAAGTGGCCATGGACATGACACACATGGACAGACACGGCTGTGGTACATGATGAAGACAGAGATGAGGTTCTCCTGTGCAGCACGTTCTTGCATACCTTATAATTTAAATGATTTCACTCTTTAAACAGACCCCTTCCCTCTTTAACGTAGTGTTTTTATAATGACTGGAAAAGATAGCTGCAGATTGAAGAGTCATATCCAGCAGTCTCACAGTGCTGCTTTCTGTTTACCCGCTCGGACTGCACCCTGTCTTATTATTTGGCCACAGGTCTTTGCTCGGCAGACGCTGAACTCTATCTATGTTCTGCTTTGTTGGTGCTGCTGAGAAAATAAAACTTAGTGAGCTATAGGCGACTTGGACTGTCTGTCCCCTTTGGCAAGACAAGACTGAGCAGACACACTCAGACATGACTTTTTAAATAATGTTTGTGTCTGAGTGCTCTGTCTTGCCTTGCTAAGAGGGACAACCTGACCCCCCCCTTCCTCCTCTCCTGAGAGCTGAACCATGGTCTGGAGTTTGGGAACATGGATGTCTTAAAGAAATGATATTTACATCGAGGTATGTATTCTTCCTCGAGGAACACATACCTCCAAGTTGTTTTTCGTTTGCAGTTGTATCGCCAACAGAGTGATGTGAGCCTGCTGGTCGTTGTCATTGCATGAAAACAACAAACAAAAGCAAGAAGAAAAACAAGATGGAAGGAAAAGTTGTAGGTTTGTTGTGTGAGGGAGGTTGAGAGTTGGAAAAGAGACGTGCAGATGCAGATTTAATCCATGTCTTTGTCATGTTAGTCTTAGAGATGCTGTTTTCTGCTGCTTTATTGGTTCATGCATTTGATCAGTGAATGTGAATCACTCACTGTTTTTTAGGTCACTCCAATTCCAGCCTGACCTACAAGCAATTTAGAGTCATGTGTTTGGACTGTGGGAGGAAGCCAGAGAGTCCATGCATGAACCAGAAACCTTCTTACGATGAGGTTACAGTGATAACAGTGATGTTTGAGCTTCCTGCTTCGAGTTTAACATCAGAAGAAAACAGCAGCCATGTAAATATGACAAACTGTTTCAAGTTCTTGCAGTGATAAGCTGGACAGTGACGAAGTAAATGTACTTAAGTACATTGTTTGAGTATCTGTACTATACTTGAGTATTATTTTTGGGGGTACTTATTACTTTTACTCCATTTAAAGACAAATATCATCCTTTTGAATCCTCTACATTTCTATCAGTGCTCTAGTTACTCACTACCTTTACTTTGAAGTCAGCTGATGAATCTTCTTTTCTGATATCAGATCCCAAAGACTGTAAACTGTTGGTGTCCTTGTGTTTGGTTTGTCTCAGTGGTGTAGCCATACCTCGGTTGAACGTAGATCAAACGTTCTTCAGATCAGTGCGTTCATTTAGTCGTGGTGATGATGGCTATGACCGAGCAGGATGATGATTCTCTACCTGAGCACCACGGCCATGTTTTAAACACACGTTTGAGGTTTTTGAATAAAGAATGATTGTCTGTATTGTTGTAAATCTCTGACCTGTTTATCACACAAACAAAACATCAGCATCTAACCTGAAAAAGCATGTGGAGGTCTGGAGCTAACACACTGCTTTGATTCCAGAGGAACATTTGAAACTTATCTGTGCTTGTTGTAACTTATATTTCATGGTAGACTTGATATGAAATCATGTTTTAACAGCATAATGTACGCCCATCCATTCTTGACTGACCTCATGCTTTGTGAAAATACGCTTAGAGATATCTTAAAAAAGTACTTTGAATACTTCAGTATTTTTAAAAGCAAGTACTCCAGGACTTTAACTCAAGTCATAATCTGACTGAACAACTTTCACTTGTATTGGAGTAATGTTTGACCAGGAGGATCTATACTTGACTTAAATAATGAAGCTGTGTACTTTGTCCACCACTGGTGATTAAACAAGAGAAGGGTCTGCGAATTACTTCCCATGGTCTACATGCTGAATTTGTATGTTTTGGCAAAATACGATGACACCAGCCGTGATTGCTGTGATTGAAACATCTCTACATGCTTCTATCAGCTACCAGAACTTACCTCTAACAGGTAAGAAGAAAACTCCTGACTATCTTGTTGGTATAGCTTCTTAAAAGGGAAGGACCTTGGAGAACTAATGAGGTATACTCACTAAGAGAGATGAGATAATCAGAATCTGTTGGTGTTTTCAAGGCCTGGACTCATCTCAGCTGTAATTATCTGAGATAATACAATGGTCGGTCATGGATGTCAGAGTGTAATGCTGTCTCTGTTACATGAAAACACAGAGGGCGAAGAGGAAGAGAGTCTGATGAAGGGAAGAGTAAAAGAAAAGCAGCCAGTGCACAGAGGCCTATAGGGGAGAAGCTTATTATTAAATACATTCTGGAAAAAGGAACCTGTCCCCGCTGACCCCGCTGTGCTGAGGTAATGATGGTAATAAACTACAGTGGGCCTCCAGGCTTACATCACCCCACATATATCATGTGTGTGAACAACCATTTCAACAACACTGTATTTGCAGGGCTGGCTCTATAGGATGTCTCAGCGCTCGTCGTCAAAGGTGCATTAGTGTCTTTATATATTAAGCTGACGGAAACCAAAAAGTCAGCTTTCAAAGACTGCACAGAGGGACGGGCTCGGCAGCCAAGACTTTTCTCCTTCAAACATCCTTCTTCAGAAAAACTCAGAGAAACCTCCAGAGAGGTGTCTCTACAAAGACCAGGGTAGGTTGAAAAAGCTTACGTAAAGGAGTGCAGGTGTCTATAAAAGGCCTGATTTACACAGAGCAGGAGGTCACACACACGCTGAATCCTCATTACAGTCTCTTTTTGAAGGGGGTCATTTAAAAAGTTTAGTTTGTGGTGTTTTGTGTTTAAGTCTATTTTAGCTTTTAAGCTAACTCAAACTGCAAATGTGAATCGTGGCAACACTCAACACTTCCTGATTGTCTTCTCAGCAGGGGGCGGAGTCACAAACAGTCACCATTTTCATCTAGGGAGAGGAAGAGAAGAACAACTCTGATTAATGTGCATATTGGAATTTATGCATTTTTTGATTTTAGGAACAAATTTGTTAAAAAAAATTGCATTATTTGCATTCGATTCATGTGGTCCCACCAAAGAGATCTCCAAATAATGACCTGCAGCAGGGAGGCCATATACGACTGCTAGATTGTTTTTGTGCAGGTTTGCTTTGCACAAATTAAGATATGCATGATCTTTTGTTGCATTGTTATACATGCAAAGGCTTTAGCTCTTTACTCCATCTTTAGAAAACTGATCTGTGTTGTTTAAGGGAAATAAAAATCTGAAATGAACAAGGCGTAAGCTGCTGTTAATTCCACCAAATTGTTATTGGAGGAAGTGCTTTGCATAAGATGATAAATAAACCAGAGATTCCTACAGTAGCTGGATTTCCTCTTGCAAGAATGTGAAGTTAAATTAGCCTGAATATATGTGTAATTGTAATTCATAGAGGGGCGCTATTTAGCTCAGTTGACAAAGCCTGCACCTCATGTACCGAGGCTACAGTCACACGGGTCATGTGATTGATTCCTGATCCTTTAAGTATTTGGTGCATGTCATCCTCTACTCCCTCCCCTGCACATTACCTGTCTCGATCAAGCTTCCCAATAAAATTAAAACAAAAAGCCCGAAAAATCATCTTAAAAAGAAGAAATGTAACATGAAGTAATCAGATTTTGAGAACAGCAAAGATCCCCTGTGAAGGAAGACATCTTCATCTTTTAATATCTGAGTCTGTCACCTCGCTAAAGACATCCAGTGGATTTCTTCATGATGCTTTTGGAGTGATAATGAAGTGGACGCAGCATCAACGGCATCATGATTATTTGACAATAGAGGTAATTTGCAGTTATAAGTTCTAGCAGATGCGTGTCCAGATTGTCTGTATGGTTTATGCAATTAGGATGATTCACATTCATCAGGCCAGAGTTAGCACAATAGCTACATTTCATCCAAGGTCTCACTGCAGGTTTTTTTTGCACCACAAAATCTCAAACTGAGTCATGTTAGGGGAATAAACTTTCATGTAATCCTAGAAGTGAGTCGGGGGTAAACATGCTAACTCCTTCGCTATGGATTTACTGACCATTGCATTGCAGGTTGTAGCACACTAAAACAACACCACGTCTAAGAATCATCATCATCATCATTTTGAGGATAATCTCTGAACTCAGAGTCTTCTCCTTGAATTTCGTCCTCACCCCTTTGGAGTTTGTCGCGTTGTGACAAAAAGGTCACCCTAAAGTGAGCCAGCTTTGTGACACTGAACACTCTGAGTTCAAGATTCCTCACCAGAGAGTTAATCTGGTTTCATAGTACATCAGCCCGTCCTCTGGGGTTGGATCTGTTTGCAGGAAAAAGAAAATGTTCAGGACACAAGACGGCCTATAAAAATGAAAAATGAGGCGTGCTCTCTCAAATGAGTCAAGTCTCCTGAAAATCTGTTATGTGGGTCATTGTGACACATTTTAGGTACAAAGCATTTGAGGAAACACTTCCTGCCTTCAGCATGATTTATAAAACATTGAATGTTTGCAGATCGACTTTGAACACGTTTTGACTTTCCTCTTTAATTCCTAAACACGTTCCATTAAAATCTGGACATGGACTCATTTTGCCTCATAGAGTTGACACCCATGCTCTTAGTCACTCTAAAGCTCTTTGTGTTGGCTCGTCTCGCCTCCAGCAGCTCTCGTTCTACTTTCTCTAATATGTTTGCACATGTGAGATGTTTACATGAATGCACACTCATTGCTTCATTGAGTACAATTGTGTGAACATGCAGGGGTGGATAATTTCCCCCCAAAATATGCAAGATACAGTCATGCCAGCTCCTGTTGTACATGAAACAAAGACTGTGTTCCTGACAGTAGCTGCTGCCGCCGGCCCAGCTTTTAGTCTCCTCTTTCAGCCCCATTCGTTTAACTCCCCTTTTCTCCTCTTCTCATCCCCTCTCCTCTGTATCCTCATTTCCCTCCCTATGTGGTCCTGTCTCCTTCTGTTTTGTGTCTCAAGCTCTCTGGGTGCTCGGCTGTGACAGTTAACAGAGGTCACTGTTTACTCGCATTTATCAGTCAATCATCGCCCGCTGCAGGGTTCCACACGCGGCTATTTTTCCCTCCTTTGTCGCTTTTTTCGCCCTCACAGTTTCCAGGACAATGATGTCTTATTATGGGGAGGTAATTCAGCACTCTAGATTGAGCTTATCTGCTTTTAACATCAATCTCTGCTTAAAATCTCAGGGTAACAAGAAATCACAGACAAGATATTATGTGTCATTGTAAAAAGGTGTTACTGATGAGGCTTTGCATCCATTTTTACGTCTGTTTTTTATCTTTCTGTCCCTGTGATCAAACTTTCATGTAGACACTAAATGCAAAGCGGGAGCATTTGCTTCTTTAACGAGACCACTCTCAAAACTGTGGATTTTAAATGTTTTACATCTTGACCTTTGCTCGCCATAACCTCATTTAAAAAGCACATGAACAAATCAACACTTAAGCCCATAGGTCGCTTTTTTTATTAATAAATTACACTTCAACAAAAGCATCTTCCTGTAAGTGTGTCTTTGCATTTACTTTCGAGGTAAACGCAGGTGAAGTCTGGCTTTGTGGCCCATTAGGTGTCATTCGGACACACTTGGATGAATGATTAATTCATCATGGTGAGCTTTCTTTAAATATGAGAGTGCCTGCCTCTATCTTGAGTGCAGGGGAGTTGCCATGGATTTTAAGCCCGTGAAAACACCCCACATCATGCCCCAATGATTCACTATTCATCATGATTCATCACTTTCTAGTATTTTCGTGTTCTTGTAGTCAGTCATGGGCCCTCAAGGCTTTATGCTTCCTTTATGTACAGTATGTATACGTTTGAAGGATATAACCATCACTACCTACACACTCCCAAGCCTTCTTCACGTTGGGATAGAAGTTAGAGGATCCAGAGAAGGTGCACAAACAAACCGTCTGATCTCCACCCAGCTGTTCTGTTGTAGTCATATGTTCCTCTGCAAGGTGAGGTAACATCACAACTGTACTTTCTCACCAACCTGCACAATCTGTACGCAAAAGCTACTCCATTCCCTGAGTACTCTTCATCATTGTGCTTAGCTCGTCTGGCTGGAGCTGTTGGCTACACTGCCCTCATGATATCAGGTGCTACTGCAAAGTTTGGTTAGTTGACATAAGCTTCCAGAAAAGCTGCAGAAATATGGACGAAACCAACGCTGAGTACGGCAGAAGGCTCAGTCTGTATCAGTACATATCTGACTTGGAGCATGGATGTGCCTTGGGAAGAATCCTCCTAACTTTTCTCATGCAAATGGCGCTCCTGCTTTCATGGGAGGAGTGTCACATGCTGTAAAATCAAGGCAACAAGAACACAGGAGTTGTAGACTACAAAGACAGAGCCAGTTACAGTTCAGATTGCCTGTTTAACTAAAGGCTTACTATAAACTTGGGAGACAGGTTCAATCCAGGATAGCAGTCAATACAGCGCCTCTGCTTCAGTGAGAGGAATTTCTGTCTCATACGGTGCAAACGAGAGAACAAGAGAAGCGAAGTTAGGACCCAAATGCAGACTACAAAGGCTGAACGATTACAGTTTGAAGTATTTCTGTAAAAAGGAGATGTATAGTAAACTTAGAAGACAGGTTCAAACCAGGGAAGCAGCTAAATGTTAAGAAGAACAAGAAACGAAAAGGTTCAAAGAGCCCCCAAAGCTTCCACACTTGAAAAGGCTGGAAATCTTGGCACTTGGTGCAAGGACGGCCTGGCACAGGGACACAGAAACATACAAAGTAATTACACTGTGAGGCAAAGGCTAATCAGGCACAGGTGAGACCAATCAGGGCTAAGCACACTATCACACAGGCGGGAAACACACCGGGGTAGGAAGTGTCTGAAATGAGAGGACAGGGGTGATTAACACGGGGAATGATCGCTTCAGAAATGAAACACAATGAAAATGAATCTCCATGTTTCCTGTTTGACTCTGTGACCCCGAATTTTACAAAACAAACTGGACATGCCACCATCGGAAGGAGTAAGATCTGCATTTTTAGGAGGTGGTGATTTTGAAAGACGAAGCCGTACTTAATGCAGAGGATGAGGATCCAGAGCACATGCTGTTCACGGTGTTAATTCAGTATGGCAACAAGCCCATATGCAATGAACATCTTGAGGGGCAGAGGGGTGACTCGCCCTTACATAACTGCTAAAGTTGGCACAGTGTTAGCAGTGAACAAACGCAGGGGTTCACACATGTTCTCGTCACTTTAATCCAAAGCTGTTACTCCACAGGGAGTCTCCTGACTGCTGAGGATGATGGAAGTGAACACACCTTTGTTTCGCACGTGATTTGACAAACAAAGATACATCTTGTATACAATCTCTCGCTGCTTCAAACACAAATTGGATTTCTCAATCTTGAATCCATCGGCTCTCCTCTCCAGATGATACAGCATGTAGGAGTGACAGCTTCCTTATCAATGGCTTCGAGTGTAGCAAACAGTAAGTGATGGGATTCCCAGCCAAGACTTCCTTTCCTGTGCGATACCATTGTTTACCACATTTGCATGCAGATGTTGAGTCAAAGATATTAATAAAAGCAAGTCATTCAGTCGTCCCTGAATGACTGCTGATGGATTCCAGGACTGCATTATGGTGGAGTGCATTGATTCTTTTCCTACGTGCAGGCAGGGCCCACTGACACACTGGAGGACGATATTTCTTGTACCACAATTGCAAACCAGGACACGTTTATTTCCAAAACACTGTTGTACACCAATATATCTTTTAGGGGGCTTTTTCATGTTTTTTGGAGCGCAGAAAGAGAAGAAAACGAGGGAGAGAGAGTTGGGAACGACATGCGATGCGGGCCAAAAGCAGGACTTGAGTCTGAGGCTGCTGCTTCAATCAGAAATATAGCTCACCAGTGTTTGGACACTTACGTCATGAAATAAGCAAAGGACCCAAAGAGGAGCCCTGAGGGACTCCAGTTCAAAAACAACACCTTTGATACAAGGTCTTTACAAGTTCACCACTGGTTAAGGGCCCTCACGACTTTGTCTCAAGTTATCATACACCAACAATCTGTCATCGCGCAGTTTAAATAAAGCATGCAGTCTAAGTGACGTTACCCATTGGTGTTTTAAAGCCAAACAACAGCAGGCACCATGTTGGAAATTCTGACTCAAGCCAACTTTCCATCAACCTAGAAAGAGCCAGAAGGTGGAGCCAAGGTGGGGTTATAGCCTCCTACAAAACACCTATCTGTCAGTCAATCAGCCATGGCCCTACTTGTGCAAATTTATGTCTAACTCTTGATCTTAATATTTTCAAAATGGTTGTCATAAAACAAATCCCCTCCCTGTGTCTGTAAATGTCTCATCTTGCTGTAAAAATGGTCTCTAACATTGCTGTTAATGGGGATTCCTGGGCTTTTGGTGCCAGCCTCAAGTGGACATTTGAGGTACTGCAGTTGTTTTTTCACATTGCCATCAGCATCATTTTTCAACACTGAGGTTTCTGCTAGGTTGAGGCCACAGACTGTATAATTAATAGATGTAGTATCCGTGACGTCACCCATCTGTTTCTGAAGAATTGTTTTGAAGCCAATCGTTAGCGGGAGCCATATTGGAAATGCTGAACTCAATCAAACTTAGTGTAGAGGTAAAGAGGCGGAGTTTGAGCCTCCTAGCCAACAGCTATGTGTTCCCACCTGTCAGTCAAGTTATATCCTTATTTGGGCAAAACTCGTAATCTTAACATCTTCTGAACTGTTGCATTATAAACAAATTAGCTCCCCGTACAGTGTGTGCCGATAGAGGAATTAGCTATTCAGACCGAAGCCGTGTTTTGAACCAGGCTGTAAACATGTTTATTTCTGCTGTAAAGATCGTCTTCTTTGAATGGGTGTGTATGTGGTTTCCTGTGTTTCTGCAGCCAGCCTCTAGTGGACGGTCTATGAACTGCAGTTTGTCACACTTCTGCATGGGCTTCATATTTTGAGACTGGAGGTTGCAGCACATTAACGACTTTGTTTGTCATTAAAAAGACACTTTTAAGTTTAGGATGGACATCATTGGGTCGGTGAAGTGATGACTCAACAGTAACAGACGGATAGTCTGGCCTCCTTGGTGGAGGTCCGGTGTTGTGTGTTTACAGATGAGGGCTCCTCATTATCCTGCCGGTGAAGTTACCATAAAACAGAGAAACATTTTTATCTCCCCCCTCTTTCCTTATGAGGCCTGCAGGAATATCATAATCTAATCCTGCCTCCAATAAGACTGTGTCTCACTCTAACTAGATCATGGTCTCTGTATACCTCAGCTGCTCTCCTTGTTGAGGTTTCCATGGTGTACACACACACACGCGCGCACACATATCTCCAGCACACATACAAACAGGCTAAGAGTCATGTCCTTTTCTTGGCACCAAGCCGAAAAACATTGGCCCTCATCTCTGCTCTCCACCACTTGACATCCAAGCAACACTTCCTCCTCTCACTCCCCCACCTCCACCTCCACCTCCTCTGATTCCAGGGATGCTACCATAAAAAAAGAGCAACATTTTATGTTCCCCCGAAACCCACTAATCAAACGTCCCTCCCACAACCACCAACAACACCACCACCACTGCTTCTCCAGGGGCATTTGCAGATGTATCATTATCATTATCTAATCACAGCTCTAATACGACCAAACCTACCCGTGTACCCTCCAAGCTGAGAGTGGCCATTACCCCCCCACACCCCCCAGGACACTCACACTCTCTCTCACACACACACACACTCATGCACACACACACCACCTCTCTCTCTCTCTCTTTGGCTTTCACTCTACACGCCCCACATACATCAGTATGTCTTTAGCACTGACCGGGCTGCTCAGGCAGTGAGAGGAGAGACAGAGTATTAGTATTCAGAGCACAGGGAGGGAAAAAAAGGAGAGGGAGCAAGCAAGCAACTGAAAGAGAGAGAGAGAGAGAGAGAGAGAGAGAGAGAGAGAGAGAGAGAGAGAGAGAGAGAGAGAGGGAGGGAGGGGATAGTGAAATAGAGAGGAGGAAAAAAAACACACAAGGAGGGGGGGATATAAGAGAAGAACACGGGTAAAAAGGAGGGAAAAGAGGGGAGGGCAGGGATATCATATTGTCCATTTCTCCCTCTCAGTCTGTCATCCCGTTTGCGGGGCTGATATCTCTGAGCATCTTCAAGAAAAGAGAGAGAGAGGAGGGGGTGGACGAGCTGGAAAAAGAGGGCGGAATGCCCCTTTACAAGCGTCGCATCTGACTCAAACAGCGGAGCGGCTCGTAAATCGGAAATTGGGCAGAGAAGGAGACACTAAGGTAGGAAGATGTTCCCTTTCCTTTGGCAAACATGCATTCAGGGTCTGTGCTACCTTGCGATCTGCGCCTTATTCGCATCAGATTTTCCTTTGATCCTGCATCCCGCACTGGTGCTCTGCTGAATCTCTGCCCTGAATCCAGCAGCATGTGTCTGTTTTCCATTAATATTTAAGGGATATTATTCGTGCATCACCCTGCCGCTTCCATATTGAATTTCAGTCAGGGAAAGGTTTCTGTTCCGAGCAGATATAGTGGGATGCATGTTGTGTGGAGGCAGTCTGTGCAGGGCTCATAATGTAGGCAGAGGAGAGGCTCGTTTCTGTAGCACCAAGTGTATCAATGGCAGCCCTGCACGCTGATGATGATGATTAGGCTTATTCAACTTTTTGTTTTAAAAACGCTATTTGATGTACAAGACGATCATAGGGGCTGGGTGCGCGCACGAGCACGCATAAAACACACAGAAGACAGGTTGACGTGCGTAAGACGTGCGTAATTCCCCCCCTCCACCCTCCACCCACAACCCCTCCACCACCCCACCCCTACCCCACTGTCCCCCAACCATCAAAGGCACAGTTGCTCAGGCTTCCTTACCTCAGAGAATCATAGTCGTGCAAAAAAACCAAAACCCCCATCCACTGAGGACCCACTGACTCACGACACTGACATAGAGGCAGGTGAAAAATGATGTCAGAGCGTCCCTGTATGTGTGTATGTGTGTGTGTGTGTGGGTGTGTGTGTATGTGTGTGTGATAACACTCCCTGTCTGTAAATAGGTCCTGCTCTGCAGCCTCCACTGGCTGTGCAAGAGGCAGGAAGAGCGGCATTGATATCCCAGGGTTGCTGGCTCGCCACTTGCTTTCTATTTCCTGTCCCATGTTATAGATAATTTAGACACTTGCAGCTCCAACAGGCCAACGGGATTGGTGGGAAGCTGTGAAATCCTGAACAGCAACCTTTGATACGTGTGAATGTGGGCTAGAAATAGGTAGAGATAAAAGGAGACGCTGTCTGCTCGGAGTGAACTGGTGGTTCATTGCATGTTTATAGAGATATATGGTCTTAAGCAGATATTAAGGCCCACTCTTTCCCACTTCATGTTATTTATTTGCTGAAAGGGTGTCCAGGAGCTATTATAGGACAGGCGAAATTGGAACAACCCCGAGGCTGAGGCTCAGCAAAGCTATTACCTCTAGTCAATAGACATTAATATCCCCACGCTCAATCTTGGCCTCATACGGTGCCGTGTCTGTCCCGGCGAAACACAGAAGCGCTCTCCTGGAGTAACCAAAAAGATGTGTTGTAGTGGGCCTATCTGTTTACCCCTGTGCATCAATCTGTCACAGCCCAATGAGCAGAGAGGAGCGATGATAGCATTGTCTCGGGCAGACACCGCTGTGGCCTCGAAAGGAAGTGATGCAAAACAAAACGCAGGATGTGCCAGCGTCGGTGGAGAGAGGTCACGACCTCCATGAATCAGGGATGGTCCTGACGAGTGGCAGATGATCTAAGGCTACATGAGTACATCGATTTGAGACGGTGCACAACATGATACGGCCCAGCAGGGTCCATCGGAGCAGACAGCATCAAAGTCTGGAGCCGTGAGGAGCTGGTTGCCCGGTTTGATCGGCTATGCAAACAGAAAATGACACCTTTATTAAAAATCAAGGAGAAAGTGGTTTGGGAATAAATTCCGTGAAAGATCAGACATGGGGAGTGTGAAATTCGCTTAAAACTTAAGCTAATTTGCAGACTTTATATCAAACAACAACAATGAAGGCTTCCAGGGCAAGGATGAGAAAGTCAATTAAAGATGACTTCCAGGTATAGATGAAAACAAAAGGAGCACAGCAGCTGATAGGAGGGCTCGAATGCAGGTTCACTGAGATCCGACTGAAACATCCTATTAGCTATATCCAATGGATTAGTCTCCTTTTGTCTGCAGAAGCTTTATGTCGTTATATTAAAAAGGCTCTGACTGTTCTCAGTGAAATGTTGCAATTAGGAAGGTATTCATTTTCTCTCTCTGAAGATAGTTTGACATTTTGGCGTTAATCGCCAATTCCAGTTGGTGCGAACTGACTGTATGAACGTCGAGGTTGAGAGAAGTGAAAAAAGGATGTGATCTTAAATTGATGATAGGAAACCCTGAAATTCCCCCTGAGGTACTTCTTTGTCTACCACCTACTTCCACTACTACCATAAATAAAATTGATCTGCTTGTCTTTGAAGAAGTCAGCCTGAAACAGTAGCAGACCCACATATTTGACTCAACACAGAGACAAATGTTTCATTTGACCAGGAATGGAAATGCAGGATGACGATATGAAGCTGCAATAGATCACAGGTTTGTGGTAAAGCATCCGAGCGTCTTCTGCTTCTCATTCAGCAGACAGCAGCGTTTCAAATGCCTTATCACTGTAATTCCCATGCCCAGCTGAGGTGTGTGATTCATCGCTGGGAGACAGATTGCACATACAGATTTCAGATTCAGATCCTTGTTACTGAAAAACCTACCCCCCTGGGTTTTATCAAATTCGCCTCCCCTCCTTGCTCGAGGATTTTGTTTGTTTGGGGCTGTTTTTTCGATGGAATTTCTGAGCAAGTGAGAAACCGCTGGAATTCTTGTATGAGCAGTGCTGAGCCACAAAATCCAATACAACTACTCAGAAAAAAAGTGCATTCGATATTAGATAAATATTTATAGGTTCATGCCCCAGCAGTAGGAAAATGATAGCACTGGGTGTCATGTTTATTTTAGATGTTCTTCTTACCTCTAATTTGTATTGGATTATTTTCCCCTCAGCTCTCTGGGCACCTCAGGGTGGCTCCAAATCTACCCTCTTCTGTTCAAACACAAGATTGATCCCTTCATTATGAGGGGATACAAACATAAAGGCCTCATCTGCTACTTCGCCTGGAAGCTAGATCGAGGATGTAACGGCTGGAGTGAGCCATTAAAAATGAGACGTTTAGCTCATCCTCTGTGGTTAACAGGAGGGGCCGGCCTTGGAGGGGGCTCAGAGTCTCGGTCGAGGATGCCTATGTGGGTTTTTTTCCCCCTTACAACTGAAACACTCATGAATTTGATTTCAAACCAAGCAGCCACCTGGGATGATGAGATTGAAGCTAATGGGAAAAGTGATAGAAACTGCAGTTCAAGAAGTGTCCACTAAGGCTGACTCCATAAGCCCAGGAGACCCTGTTAGAGGCTGTATTAAAATCCTCATTTTACAGCCTGCTACAAAAAACGGTCTCCATACCTCATTTATTTAGTCATGATGACTGTAAGGGCCAAATTCCACCATCTGCGTCCGGTCTGTCTCTGATCTGCCACGGCACTGGATCTGATAGGTTTCTATTCTAGTCAATGTGTTAACTTCCACTGGATCCGCTCCGCCCTCCGGATCAGATACACAAGACTTCTATTTCTGCCGGATGCCGGAGCACGACGCATCAATCTCAACAGAGCAGATGGAGCAGGACAGGAAGTCAGGATTCACCAAAACAAAATGAAAACATCCGGTTAATTTTCAGAATAAAACACTCTGTGTTATCACCAGATCGTATTTCACTTAACTACAACAACAAACCAAAGTCATGATGAGCGGAGCCAGGCCTGGAGTCAACAGGTCAGAGGTTTTCAGAGGACCAGAAAGACAACATGGATGAGGAGAGGAGGAGGAGGAGAATCCTTGATTCAGTGATTACTGTGGGAAAAACCTCGGTCACATGACTCCATGCTGTCCGGCGGTCCTGCTCCGTGCTGTGTTCTGAAACACAACCATTGGGTGTTGTTGGATGAGAGCGCACGGAGCCGGACTGCAGCGGATCAGAGTTGGACCGGACACGGATCTGAGTGGTGAATTATTTTACAACACATCTGTTTCAATTACATTAAGGCTAAGAGGAGTAATCGTTGTAACTACTAGTGCCGTCAATCAATAAAAAACCTAGAGCCTATGATTAGTCAAGATCAATTACAGGTTTAAATACTTGTGTTCACTTTAAACCATTTAAATACTCAAAATCTGTTGCGTTTAAATGCAAAGAAAACAACGTAATAACTTATACATGTTTGCACTTTACACAGTGTAGCTGCATGTTACCACAGCTCCTGCATAAATGTACATTCAGCCTACTATCACTGCCAATGAGTGAAAGACAATGATAAAGCACGAGTCGCCTGTTTTCTCAAGTGTCATTATTATCCACTTTCTTCTCAAGTGGCAGTTCTGAGTCGGATCATAATGTATAAACTGTCACCTTGTGCTTTGAATGACTTGATCAGGGGTGGAGATCCATGAGTGAAGCATGCTAAAGAGACAGGTAAGGGGAATCAGTGAGATCGTTTGTCTGTTGGGAAAAACAGACTCAAGCTTGTAGCGCAGTTTTTATATTTCACTGATAATCCACAGAACGGTTTAGAAAACATCAAGCTTCATGAGCAGACGAAGGTTCATATCCTCTGCTCTGTGGCTGCGTCACAGTTTGTTATCATCATCTAAAATGTCCTTAAAGGCTAATTAAGGTAAATGAGGCTCTGTATATATTTATATTGGTAGCCTGAAAGTCTTATGTAGAGCTGGGCGATATTGAAAAAGATGTTATCACGATAAATATCAAATTATTATTCCTTTTCAATTCTAGGCCGAATTTTGCTCCTGAGTGAAAGCTGAAGACGGTTTGTCAGATGAGATTTTTGGGAAGTTTTAGTTTGTAGATTCTTATTTTTCTCAGGTTGAGATCATTTGATTTAAATTTACAACAAAGATTTATCAAATTGTGCATCGTGTATCAGTTTATAGAGTATTTTTTTAGGAGTGCACTCCCCTTTAAAATTTCTAAGGATTCGGGTGGAGTGATGTTGTTTCCCACAGTGCAGTGAACGCATCTTGGTCGGTCGTTGTTCAGTTGTACGACAGTCGCCTTGGACATTAGACGTGTTCAAAATGCACAGCAGAAGTTGTCTGTGCTCATCTTTTACCCACATCCTGAAAGTGTATTTAATTAAGTGTATTAAGTTAAAAGTGTTAGCCTAACGACTCTGCTTTGAGCTGGTAGGTTTTGAGTTTTCCTCACTGTCGCTCATTTCAGCTGTGTTTACATTCCACTCCAACCATTTTTAAGCCCCGCCTACCTCTCACCCTGCGGCATGATTGGCTGTTCAATGTCGTCTTCTTCTTCTGTCTAACATTAGGTGGCAACTAGCATTTTAGGCACATTAGCGCCTCCTCCCTTTCTAGTGGGCGGATGTAATTACAGGTTTAAATATATCAAATCTTAGGGGTGCTGTTGGCCTGGTGGTCTAAGCACGCACCATATACAGAGGCTGTAGTCCTCATCGCAGAGGTCACAGGTTCTATTCCAGCCTTGACCATTTACTCCATGTCATCCCCCACTCTCCACTCCCTACATTTCCTGTCTCTCTTCAGCTGTCCTATCAAAAAATGAATAAATAAATAAATAAAATTGTATCAAATATTTGTTATATTGATATTGAGAAAAATTATATTGTGATATTATCATTATTGAATTATCGCCCAGCCCTAGAAAGTAATGCATTAAGGTCTCAAAGTTCATCAGATCTATTATTATACTTACATTGACAGTGCTTATAATTAGACATAATAAGGGGCATGACTGATTCTGATATCAGGTGATCACATTGTAGCTGCGGCCTCCCCCGTCTCCTGGCTTGCTTCTCACTTATCCAGCATGTCAAATATAGCGACCATCATCGTTGAACTTCATGACGCCTCTTTAGAAACCAACAGGATACATTTACTGACACTACATCTTTGTTTTACACAGTCCTTGTTCTATAGTTCTTGATTGGCTCTGGATCCTGCTCTCCTCTCATAATCTGATTGACCAACTTCTGTCACGACTGAGCCTTGACCTTCTCCGGCGCTTTCTGTGTCTGATTGGAGAAGACCGCCGATACTCATTCCATTTCTCAGTAGTGTGATTAGACTGTGACCTTGCATGCCGTCCTGTCTCCTCTGCCCAATTGGACAGTGACCTTACTGGTCGACTGGTCCATGTTGTGGTGTATCCGTTCCCCGAGAGTATTGATCCCAGTCAGAACAGCAGTCAATGGAGCGTCTGTGGGAGGGTTTAGTGTTGCTCTGTGCACTACAGTAGGAACGTGATTTGTGAGTCTTTTCAACATGCATCTTTATCCATGGATGACCAGCATCTGTAAATATTTGACTCCACTAAATTGCATCCCCGAACCCTTTGATTACCGTTGTTGCTGTGTCACCCTCGCCGCCAGCTCCCTCTGCTTTTTCTCTGCCCTTCTTCGCTCCATTTTTTTCCCCTCCCTCTTTATCTGTCTCGCCACCAATTTAATGTCAGCATCTCTTTTATCCCTCGCTCTCTCCGTCTCCCTCTTCCTCTCGCTACACAATCGTTCTTTCTGTCTGTCCGTCTCCTCCATTTCTTCTTCGCCTCTCCCTCCCTTCCTGATGCTCTTGCTGGCATTTGAGGCGGCCAGTTTTGTGCCAGACAGCCATTCCTCAGATTGAGATATCCTGGGTTTTAAAGTCACTCAGACAGATTTACTATCTTAATGGGGAGAAAGTGGTGGGGGTGGGGAGGTGGGGCAAAGAGGAGGGCCGATATAGGATGTTGGGTCTGGATGGCGTTATGATTCGCTAATTCCAGACTCCTTTCTGCAGCAGGCTGAGCTGAGATGGACGGATAAATAGACTCTGCGTTACCCGAGTTCGCCTTAGACTGATGTGACAATCTGCTTCTCAAAAGAGACAAAGAGTGAACAAGAGAGAACATGTGACTGCCTTCAGAAGGAGGGCGAGCAAACGAGGAAGGGAGTGGACAGCATTTCTTGTTTGGGATCTTATTGGGAGTGATATACGTCTGGGCCTAATGCTGAGATTGATTGATAGGTAGAAGACAGATGGACACGTAAGGAGCACTTTGCTAGGGAGGTGCCACTCAATACACAAAGACTGACGCTGACGTTTAACAGAACAACATACATCAAATGATCAATAACCCCTCCTCTGTCCGACGAGGCATCTTGCTTGAGAAATAGGTCCACAGCTCCACAAGGACAAACCGGCCCCGACCTCTCACCATGAACCTTGTTTCGCTTTCAATTATTTCCCATCCCTTGCACCACTTTGTGAGACTTTTGGCAAAAGGTCTGTGTTATTAGACACAACTTTGCATACATACTTCCCAGCCAGAGTCCCCGGGGACTGGCAGACTGTGAGAAACTGGAGTTTGGGCATTGACCTGCTTTATTTAGACAGAATGAGTTCAAAAATAAAGACGGAGTGCTAAAGGAGTCTAGTTTCTCCTGGATGAAAGGACAAGGAGTGAACACATAAGGCAGTCAGACTTAATACGTCTAATTTTACCTCTGATGTTTCAGGACACATCCCTCCGTATACTGGTAACATTTTCCATCTCTTGATGTCCTTCCCGCTGTGTCTTCTCACCTCTGATTGATTGATTCGACTTGAATTTCAGGTGCTGTTGGAGAGCTTCCACAGAGTCTCCTCAGATCTGACAGTGACTCCCCAACCCACGCTGACGTGTCGGACAGACCGCAGAAACCAGATGTGCTCCATCCTGTTCCCGGTGGGGAGACATTAGGAAAATAACAAGCGAAAGGTTATGCATGCACTGCAGGCCTAACAGCATTTCTCAGCCAAATCACTTTGTGAGGACAATTTCACATGTAGAGTGTCTCTGCTCTGGCCTCGCAAACTCAACATGGACCACAACCTTGGCAGCTGAGTCCACTAAAGGTAAAAAAACCCAAACACATGGCTTTTTTTTTTTTAAGCAAAGTGTGAAGCTAAATCTGAGATAATGTTTTTTCCAATTACATCAGATATTGAGCTGATCACATCACTCCCACTTTGTTTTACTTCCCTCTTTGTATTTATATTGAGCTCGTAATTATGCAAATTACTCTGCAATCAGGAGCACTGTGAGGAGTTTTCATGTTGTGTTGATTCTGGTGAGCCCTTTAGTGTTGTTCCGGGATGAAGACTACATTTCCCATGAGCGACATCACCCACTGTCGTAAAGACGCGGCGCGTGCCAAAGCGTGCATTTGTTGTGAAAGCAAATGAATGGAGTACAGATCCTTTTTTAAAAACGACTTTTCTTTTCCTGTCTTTGTTTTGCAGGATGAGGTTATGTATTGATTTGAAGTTACGTCAAATTACAAACTGTTACGTTGCAATGACTAAACTTTGTAAAGTCTGATTCAGTTAGCTGTCAGTTAGCTTAAAAAAAAGTAATCAGACTTACAGGTTTACCAGTCACAGCCTCGGTGTCATGATGTGAGCTCCTGTGTCCTTATATCACTGAACATCGTAAATATGAACACAGTTTCCCTCTGTAGTTCTCAAGAGTAGTGAAGAGTACACTATCCGTTTTGCTCTTTTAGCTAGCAAAGCCCCGGATGTAGTTTCTCCGTCAGTCCAGATCAAGCAGCAACCTCTGGTCTCAAACGATGAAGCCCATGCTGAAGTGATATAAACTGCAATACATTGAGAATCCTCTTGAGGCTGGCTGCAGAAACACAGGAAACCACATAGACATGAATGGGAAAAAGACGATCTTTGCAGCATTAATAAACATGTTTACAGCCTGGTTCAAAAAACGGCTTGGCCCTACGTAGCTAATTTCTCTATCGGCAAACACTGTACGGGGGTGAATTTTTTTCTAACGTGACGGTTCAGAAGATATTAAGATTGCGAGTTTTTACCCAAATAAGGACATGACTGACTTGACTCCCGGTCAGGAACACACAGCTATAGGCAAGGAGGCTCACACTACGTCACACTCTGCCTGGTTGAGTTCCACATTACCAATATGGCTGCCGCCGTCGATTGGCTTCAAAACAGCTCTCAGGAACAGATGGGTGACATCACGGATACTACGTCCATATTTTATACAGTCTATGGTTTTTGCTAATCCTTCTCCAGGGTCATCCATGATTACAAACATAAAGTAAAAATACAATTATTTAAAGAGAATATAAAACATCTCCTGCTTGATAAATTATCTCTCGCTGCCAAACTTTAACGTTCGAGTTCTGAGAGCCGAATATCGACTCAGCTTTTTCCGTGGAAAAGCCGACCTCGAAGTCTTCTTCTTCTTCGTTTTGTTTAATGGCGGTTGGCAACTAGCGTTAAAGGTGCATTAACGCCAAGCGGCAACCTCTGGTCTAAAAATATGAGTCCTATGCAGAAGTGTTAAAAGCTGCAGTTCACCGAGGATCCGCTTGAGGCTGGCTCCGGAAGTACCGGCAGTCACATACACATGAATGGGAAGAAGCTGATCTTTACAGCAGAAATAAACATGTTTACAGCCTGGTACAAAAGACCAGTGTAGTCTGGATAGCTCATTTCTCAATGTCCTCTCACTGTGAGGGGGGTGATTTTTTTTCTAACGCAGCAATTTGGAAGATATTGAGATTACTAGTCTTCCAATGAGAGGCACAGCTGACTGCAGGAACACTGCAGCTGTTGGCGAGGAGGCTCAAACTCCGCCTCTTTACGTCACACTGGCTCCACAGAAGCAATATGGCTGCCGCCGCTGATTGGTCTCAAAACAGCTCTTCAGAAACAGATGGGTGACGTCACGGATACTACGTCCATATTTTATACAGTCTATGATTACTGCCAGCTATTATGCTGGAGTGTGGACCAGAGATCCCTTTTCCATTAGTCAAGATTAAATAACTAAACTATAAATAAAAAAAAGTCACTAACTCACTTTCTTTGTAAAACGTAACCTGTGCTTTATATTTTCCTTCCTCAATGCTTCATATATTCTTAAAATTAAATATTCTCATCCCACAATTCTTTAGTTCTGTCTCAAGTTTTTCTCTCTGGTTGTTATACACAGATCCTTCTGAACCAGAATCAGAATCAGAATCAGAATCAGAATCAGCTTTATTCGCCAAGTATGCTTGAACACACAAGGAATTTGACTTTAGTAAACAAATTCTCAAAGTCTTGTTAGATATGCCATCAAACTTGACCCCGATAATCTCACTTTACAGTGCAGGCAGGGGCGTAGCAGACGCAGGGTACACAGGGGTACATGCCCCCTCGCAGCTGCTTTCATGTCCCCCATGTCCCCTGCACCTTTCTGCGCACAAGTCTGAGCCTGATGTCGAAGTTGTCCTGAACGCACCATGGTTGAAATGTGTGTTTGCTTCTATAAGCAGCCAGCAGCAAGGGTGTGGTTTAAGTTCACACTAAAATGTGCAGCAGTGAAGCCAGCAAGAAGCAGAGGACTGCACTCATGTTTTATATCAAACAATGTAATTTAGGTTATGCGGTTTGGGCTTTTGATAAGTTAGTTAGAGGGTTAAGTGCGCCCCATGTACAGAGATTACAATCCTCAATGCAGCGGCCACTGTTTCCATTCTAGTCTTTCCCCACTCTCTACTCCCCATGTTTCCTGTATCTCTTAATCTGTCTTATCAATAAAGGCAAAAAATAAATCAAATTTTCTGCTTCAATCTTAACAACCGTAACAATTTGTCCCCCTCACTTCTGAAATGATGTCTACGCCCCTGAATGCAGGTCGTGAAGAGGCATCAGTTGCCTATAAGAAGATTATTTCCCAATAAAAGAAAACTCCTCACAGTGCTATTAAAGAAAACTGTGTTTACCTCTGATGCATCAAATAACGTTTCAGGATGACTGACCCATTGGGCATTTTTTACACACCAAAATCATCACCGCGTCCTCTGGAGATCATTGACTTTGGGCTAATATGCAGACAGTGTAAAGTAAAGTGGCTGGCATTGTTCAGACAGAGAGGATGCAGAGAAAATTAAGGAACAGAAATATAAAATATAACTTTTACCCTGTTATGTTTCTTTAAATATGCCCTTGATTTCCCTCCTTTGACTCTCAAGGCTAGAGGAAAATGCACATCTTATTGCGTGGTATGGATTCACTTGAAGTAAATTCCTTTTGGTTAATAAGGAATGAATTTAATGCAATGTGACGGACTGCCAAATCCACCGTGAATCAACACCCAAACTCCACTCACCCTTTATCTCCATTTCAATCAGTTCATTTTAATAAAAACTATATTTTGTCCCTCGAGGGGTAGATTAAGGCTCATTACCTGATTGGTATAATCCTGTTAGCTTCTCAAAGGCCTTATGGGGATTCTGTTTGCCCCAAGGCCTTCTGCTGCATGCCAGTCTTTCAAAATGCATCTTTTTATTCAAGCTGGCAGCAGAAAGTTGAGTGGTATAGATGTTGTCGTTTCATGATTTTGGTCAACCTTCACTGTTAGTTTTACCAATCTCATCACAGATCTGCCAGACTCGAACACTTCCATGGCTTCTAGAAACAAGATCCTTTTTACTCCTTACATGATGCCAGGTTCTTAGTATCACTCTTCATAGTGTAAATTGGTTTTATGCAGCAGCAGAGCCAATGATCTATCAGGGACACACTGATGGTTTTGGCATCAGTGTTCTCACTTAATGGTCAAGGTGACCAACCTGCCAAAGAGCTGATTTGTACACTTCTATGTCTCAGCACTCACGTTGCCAGCTTTTCTCCTCTTGTCTCTTCCAGGGAAAGTGAGCGGGGTGGGTGTCGCTCAGTCATACATGGGCGCATCAGTCTGGTCCTGAAGACACCCTGAAGAGCCCCTCATTTCCCTCCTTCATCGCAGCTGTCCCCCCCTCCCCTGCCAGCTTCCTTGGCCTCCTCTTCCTCAGCTCACATCCTGCAGAAGGTGGACGGGCCAACACTCTACTTACCTGAGCGCCGTCCGATAGGTGAGGGCGGCGAAGGGCTGGGCTGTCATTGGCTGACTTCTGGTGAGAGTGCGATGCGGATTGGAGGATGTCGGGGGACTGGGATGAAGACCTGTGTAAGAAGGCGCTGGTGTTGGTGGAGGAGCTGTGCTTCAACTCCCCGAGAGGCTACAGCCAGAGTGAACGCTGCCAGGAGTTCAGCTACCTGCTGAGAGGTCGCAACAGACAGCTCGACACAGGTAACTGACACACCTGGAGACATTGTCTGCATCAATGAAGATTCATCCTTTTTCAGGATACCATGTTTGCATTTAGAGCCACTAATACAATGAGCATGAGTCTACAGTCATGCTGTGTAAATGGGTAAATGGGTAAATGGACTTGTACTTATATAGCGCTTTTCTATTCTTTCTGACCACTCAAAGCGCTTTTACACTACTTGTCACATTTACTCATTCACACCCATCCATACACTGATGGCAGAGGCTGCTTTATAGTAGGGACCATCAGTATCAGCTAATATCATTCATACACATTCACACACCGCTGAACAACAGGGATTGAAACGCCAACCTTCCGATTGATAGACAACCAACTCTACCCACTGAGCCACAGCTGCACCCCAAGGCCATCAGCTTCTACAGTAAGACCCATTGCCTCTTGGAGGACATTAAACTTTTCTAAACTAAACTAAACCCAAAACCACTACACTGTACCGTGACTGGCTGCTACTTGCTGGCCCTTCTACCAGCACACTTCCCAACCCTGAGAACAGGAGGCTGTGTTTGTGTTAAAACTAATCTCCACAAATTATTTATTTGAACCACAGTGACTTCCTAAATTTAAAGCTCCTGTGAGAGACTTACAGTTTGTGTTGACTTTAGCGCCCCCCTGTGGACAGTGATACCTCCCATCTCTCTGCTAATCTTCTGTAGATGATAAATCGTGTCAAAAAGCCTCATCTTGCTTTCTTTTAACAGACAAATATATCACTCTCTGTAGCCGTTAGCAATACAGGACATCATGCCGTTATTTACTTTCCATATGTTGCCATCTGACTAAATCATGAACTAAACACAAGATACTTGTTCTCCAGTTAAAGGATTGGGGAACAAGTACCCACAGACCCAGTCTCCATATACAGGAGCTCCAGGTGTTGACAGTGCTGATACTACCTGCCCTCCCACATGGCCACTAACACACCCGTCCTTTGAAATAGACGGGCAGCAAAAGGCAACACATAAACAGGGTTATCAAGTGAACTAACTAAGTAAGCCTTACAAATGAGAAGAAATAATGGAGCTGGAGTTAGAGGACAAAGTCTAAAAGCTGATTACTGGTAGCACTTACATGAGTTTCAATCCCAGCATCCATCAGCAATGGTCTTACATCATCATCATTGATGGGCGCTGGGATTGATTTCACCATCAGCTGTCTCCACATTAAGAGTGCTGCGTTCAACCAGTGACTTTTCCAAGTCAATCAAAGCTCAGTAATGCAGAGCCAGGTGGTTTTCCATTGGTAAAAACCAATGCAAACTTTGGTGACCTGACAGTGCTAACACAGTGATGATGTTGAGCAGGTCCAGGAGACATTGCTCTAACAAACTTGTGGGACTTGGTTTAGTTTTGCAGAGAACTGGACAAGTTGGGGAAAGTCAAAGTTCCTTCGGGGACATGAATGTTTTATCATTCCTCTACCAGACATTATAACAATGCCTTCCCCAGAGCTCTGCCTCCAGCATGGCTAAAAATCAACAGTGAGACGTGCCTCACCTGGGCTTTCCTTCAGCCAAAAGGTGCGACTGTAATATCAACCCTCCAGAAAAGATGGTTTGAACAAATTGGTTGCTTTCTCCTTCACACAGAACAGAGGCTGTGGTTAGTTTGATCCACGTCACGTTCAAATACTTTCTGCAGAGACATCTCGCACAAACATCTCCCAGTTGGCTGTATGTTAAATGATTTCCACCTTTACAAACCGACACAATTGGCTTTGACTTTAATTTTTTATGAACTCAATCTGCCGAGGAAACTTAAGATGGTTTGTTATCTTACAGCAGGTGAGTCTTTCATAGTGAAAGGATTTTGGGGATCAATTGAAGGCATTGATCACTCCCTCAAGAGGGAATTCTGCAGCAGGAAAATTCCAGTTTTACCTCCTTATTTGAGGATAGGTACGATAACATGACATATATGAGGAGGCAGAGATTTAGAAGAGTGCTCATGTTTAAACATGCGTACAGGTCCTGTGCACTCAGGACGGCAAACCATGAAATATTCATCTGTGAGACTGAGATGATCCAGGGGTACACATCCATCCCATGTCTTCCTTGAACCCAAAAGAGTCACAGTGGGACCCTGGGATTGTTATCTCAGAGCTGAATTATAAATATGTATTTATATATTTTCTACCAAGTGGAGTAGTTGCATCCGGCTCCATGGTGTGCTGAGAATTGTGTGTGGGTTCTCATTGAAGCATTTGGAAGTGCAATGTGTTGTTATGCAGATTAGCATGGATATCTGTGGCTCAGTGTAGATTAGCCAGGATTGGCTGTATGTTGCCTCTGGAGCTTTGGATGGCTCTATGCAGAAATGTCACGCCATGGTTTTAGGCGTTGGCCCCCTCGCTTACAAGCTGTGATTTTCGGTGTGTGCTGACGGAAGTCTGCGAGCCCTCCCAGGAGTGCCGCCGCCAAAAGCTGTCAGAGGAATGGCTTGTGTAAGCAGCAGCCGAGATGTGTTTGATGTGGAGCGATGTAGGACTCCCAGTGGGCTTGCATCAGTCGTTGATTGACAACGGGTCTCGCTCTCTCTTTATGGTGCTCTTCAGAGGCCTCCTACCCACCTGCCTACCCGCCCGCTGACTCGCTTTTATGCTTGGAGGATTAGCTACGGCTCTTTGGCAGTATCAGTGCTCAGGAAGGTGCAGCAGCTGCCCTAAAGAGAGACAAATGGAGGCGAGCGGTTTGGCCCCCGACCGTCCCCCGCGCACGTTTGATCACAGCCGTGTCTTATCAGCGCACCCTGATCTGCCAACCGCACACAACCTACTCCTCTGCCTCCTTGCTTTGTTTTTCCCCCTCCAAATCAATACATTAACCTTTCCCATCCTAAACCCCTCCCCTCTCGAGGGTCCCCTGTAAATCATTGTCAACTTGTTTGCCTCCATCTTTCTCTTCCTTTCTTCCTCCACAAATACCTCTTTGGATTTTACTCTTTCACACATGCCAAGCTGGTTGCATTGACTTTATCAACCATCCTTCTTTCCACCTCGTCCTCAGAGGGAATAAAAACCTTGTCAGCTTGTACGTCTGTTTCAACATGTGCACCAATCTGTTTTCCACCCTCTCTCCATCCATCTGCCGACCATCCTGTGGTTTGAATCGTTGTCCCTTTGACTTCATTTCCCTTCATCACTACTGTCCTGTCTGCCTCATCTTACCTTCCCTTGCCCTCCTTTCCTTTCCTCCCGCTCCATCACATCACCCTCCTCCTGTCTCCTCATCTCCGTCATCTCGTTCTCCCTCCTGCCTTCTCTCTATTTCCATCCCCTCGTTCCTTGCTTCCTACCTTGTCTTGCTTTCCTCACCCCATCCCCCCCAAAGCCTCCGCCGCTCCCCCAATCATATCTTTTGAACAAGTGCTGATTAATGACATACACAGACTGATGAATAATTCACCAAAGAGAGAACGAGGAGGGAGAGGCAGGGAAGGAAGGAAGGAAGGAAGGAGGAGGTGAAGGTGGTAAGGGGGTGACATACAAGGAGACAGTCGCTGAGGAGAGGAATAAAGTCAAGGCGAGCTGAGGCAGAGAGCATGGGAAAAGAAATGACAGCGAGGAATGAGGGGTGTTTAAGGGGATTAAATAGAGGAGGGAGTGAAAGAGAAAGAGAAAGGGAGGGCGAGTAAAGAGAGAGAGGAGACAAACCAGGCTCCAGAAGATATACCCCTGGGCTGGAGGATTGGCTGCTGTTTTCTTGTTTTCACTCATTTGCTCTCCGTCTTCTTGTTGTCAGCCTGTTACAGATAAAATTTCAATCTTTTTTTTGTGTCTTAACAGTGTTTATGTCTTCCCCGTGCCCAGAAAGATGCTCTGAACTGTAGTAAAACCCAGGAAATGTGGGTTAAAGAAAAGGAGGTCTTTGTGTCAATGTGGTGGGGGGTTCAGGAAACGCTTTCCTTTCACAATAAGACGGATCTGTTTCCAATAGAGGCGATGTTTTGCCTCCCTGAAGACGGATCTGACTGTTAAATCTTCGTCTAGACAGAAGCCAAGATGGCGTGACGCTTCAGGTGGAAAGCTTGCACGGTTAACAAATCTGCTTGTGTTACAGGTCTGCTTACAACCAATGAATATTCATACTCTCTGCTCTTATTGGTCCTTTTGTAAAGACAGCCATCAGACTCAAACCGTGCTATTTATACAGAGACTTCAAATGGCTCTGCATAGTTATAAATATTCATTGTATATTTAGACTTTTTATTTATAAAGATCCATGGAATATTTATAGCATAGTGACTAATTTATGAATTCATCATGGCGTTACGTTTTATGAGATCTGACACGTGCAGATCTAAGGAGAACTACAAAAGTTCCAGAGCTGACGTGGACGCTCTTCAGTGGAGGCGGGAGCTGTCCGGCAGTGGGGTGCTGAAACTGTGCTTTTTTTTGTGATTCTGTACAGTACACTTGATCAGCTGGATGAGTCATCCTCTGTCCTCCCAAATACCAACATCTACATCCCCCTAATGCACACACACACACACACACACACACACACACACACACACACACACACACACACACACACACACACACACACACACACACACACACACACACACACATACACACACAGCCCTCCAACACAATGGTTGAGCTCACACGGATTAGAAAGCTAATAACCGTGAGGAAATGCTGGATGACATTGCACAGAGACATCACAGTGGGTATTTATGTGTAACTGTTGAATCTTCCCTCTCCTCTCTCTCTTCCTCCTGCGCTGCAGAGATCTCTGTCAGTCTGCTGTCGGTCATCGTGACATTCTGTGGCATCGTCCTCCTCTCCGTCTCCCTCTTCGTCTCCTGGAAGCTCTGCTGGCTGCCATGGCGGGACAAGGAGGGCGGAGGTCTGAGCCTGACGTCAGGGCTGCTGCCCGGGAGCGCCGGAGTCGGAGGCCTCGGAGGCGCCGGGGGGTCGTCGCTTCTGCCCCCGCTGCTGCAGAGGAAGGATGGGCACTCCTCGTCCTCGCTGTACCCCACTCTGGGCCAGCAGGGCCACCCTCATTTCAATGACCTGGTGGGGCTGGAGAGTGGGGGGGTTGGAGGTGTGATCGGAGGGCCTGAGACCCAGGAGCACTCGTACCTGGACATGGACTCGTACCCCAACAATGCTGGTGAGAGAGAAACGAGACATCTGCCTCAGCCAATAACTTTTATTTTAATGCACTAACAGAGCTCTGAATTGAACACATTTAGCAACCAATGGAGGAATAATTCATCTATGCTACAGTATGATGAATGCTGGATGTTATAGTACATACAAATGGGCTTTACTTCAGTGGTGCTACATTCAAGAGGAATAACTTTTCATTCTATGATCCAGTATTTTATTGGACAAATTAACTACGCAGGGAATTTAGAAAACAAAGCAGTCTGCGTCTTTGAGCAGCTACATTTATAATCAGGGATTCATTTGTTTATTTCACCAAACAGCATGCTGTGTAGGAACACAAGGGCCGGCCTTAAAGTACATAATGTATAGAAATAAGGTCCAACTTTTAGCATTAGTGCCAGGTATAAGGGAATTAATCTGGACAATGCTTTATTTTTTATTCTGAGAAAACCCGGTGAGCGTTTTCTGTTAAAACCATGTTTAAAAGCTGCTTTAGCCACCTTAATAATGATTCACATAATGCTGTTTACTCTCAAGGAAGCATGTGATGCTGAGGTTAGACAGTTTAGCTTAATAGGAACTCAAATATGCAACAATCCAGGGGCTTGTCTAGACTATTTGAACAGGGGTGGTCCTTTTTCCTGGGGCTCTGACACAGGCAGGAGTGGCCACACACATTATCAGCATTTATCCTCTCTGTCTTCACTGTCGACTTTAACAACTGTCATGAATGTATTAGACAGCTGTTTTATTTTGTGTTATATTTAACTTTAACAAGAAATACAACAAAGTGGACACACATCAATCTTCACATAATTATTTGAGGGCTTAAAGAACTTGTACAAAGACCCAAAGGAGGGCAGTAGGGGTGTAATGATTCTTTTTAACAACGATTCAATTCGTATCATGATTCGTGGTTTGCCGATACGATTAAAGGACGATATCGGTTCATTTAGAACGATACGATCCGAAACGATTCAGTGACTTTTTATGTTTAAATGTTTTTTATTGAGGTAGCAATAATAAAACATTCAATGTTACAGATATTTCCCTCATTTTCAATTAAATGAAGAAAAACAAAAATAACAAACAAACATACAAGTCAACAGATGTAGTGAGTAACACTAAAAGAAAAACAACAACATAGAGAAAAATAATACTCAAAACCACCCACCCCTCCCCACCTCCTTCAATAACCTTTTAGCCAAACATTCAACCAGTGTGACTGTGAAATAAATACCTTGATACTGGACAGTCCTGGATTCATTCCTGTTGTTTCCTGTAAAGGAGTCAGGTATAATTAATTATGGATATAAACAAACAAGTAAACAACAATTAATGGTAAATGTATTCACATTTTATTTGAATAAGGTGCAACCAACACTTCAGGTTGAATTAACAGGAGGTTATTTTCTGCTCTCATTTTCAATATTCAATACAAGTTCAATAAAAGTACAGTAAGTAGGTTTACCTTATTTAGACTTATTTAGAACATCTCTGTCTTTGCAGAAGCCAAAGTGTTTCCACCAGGGGTGCACTCGCTCGGCTGGAAGTGAAGCTTTCAGCAGACTGTCTGCCCCCTGGTGGCTGGCTGCAGTATAGGTCAAAAAATCTGTCGCAGTCAAACTTTAAAAAAGAGTATTATTTGACTGTTTTGTGTTCAAGACCTCTTTTTTCTGAAAAGTTTCTTTTTCGTTAGTTATTCGTTAGAGTTTAAAAAACGGGGTTTTACTTCCGGCTGCAATGGCTGCGCCCAAGAGCAGGATTTTTGGGCTTCAGAACCATACAACGGGAAGAGGCGGAGCAATGCTGTCCATTTTTATTTACAGTCTATGGTTTCCACACACTGGACCGCAATGGTGGCTTGATGACTTCTCACTCGCCGGCTTCTCCTCTGCCATCCGCCATGCTATGTTTTGTTGTCTGCTGGCGCGTGGCGATGACGTCACGGACAGGCAGCCTGAATTGAGTAACGTTTAACATCTTTATCATTAAAAGTGCAAAACAAACACATCCATATAAAGTCTGCTGTGCTTAAATCCAATGTGTTATATCGTTATGAAACGATGTTAGATCGATATATGTCGTCCGGAAGGCCGACTTGCCGAGCACAGATTGATGTAGTCGGATCATAGGAATGTAAATCGATACATCGATGTAGTGGATGAATCGTTACACCCCTGGAGGGCACTCACAAAAGTAAGATGTCCTGCCTCAGGTGCCTCAGGTGGCCAATCAGATTTTGGAAGAGGCCATCCATCTCGACACGCCCCTGCAAGAAGTCAATTTTACAAAGAGATAGAAAGTGTAATAAAATGTTGTCAAAGAGATATTTAAAACCAGGTTTGATGAGGTATGTGAGATGATATCCACAGGTTCATGTTCTGTAGTTTTAATGTTGTCGACACAGGATCTGTTTTTCAGTGTTTTAAAATGTTTGCAGTCTGCCTCTGCTGCAGTTAGTGATCCTCCTTTCATGTCTCTGTGTTGTTTCCCTTTCATGCCGGTTTATGTTGCTATTGCAAATATGTTGTCTCACTGACCCCCTCTCTTTGCTCTTTTAGATTGTAAAATCAATGCAATACAATCAATCGGATCGATGCTGCCAACCCTGCATCACAGAAGAAAACCCATTGCTCTTAGCCTCTGCAACATCTAAGGTCTGAGCAGCTCAAACAAAAGAGACATGTGACTCATGAAGGATTGTTTTCTCCGGCTCTGTTAGGGACTCTGAAGCTCAGTACGACGTCTCCAGATGTCCCCAACTCAGAGGGGGGAGCCCAGCCTCAGAAAGACCTGCCCAACGCTCATTCTCAGCAGCAGGTCACCGCAAGGTGAGTATCGGTTATTGGAGACTACACTCTGTGTGTGTGGGTTTATAGGAGAGTGCTTCTTTTCCATAAATGAAATAATTGCTCTTCTGTTTTTAGTGGTACAAAGACGTGGGAGTGATTTAAACCTCGAGTGGTCATAAGAGGAAAATTGAATGACGAAAAATCATAGTAGATAAAGAAAAGAGGACTTCACTACTGATATAGACCATAATGATTGGATGTTGCTTTAATGAAGTCTTCTTCAGTCTGTAAAGGAAATCAACTCAGTTTGTTTTCCTCCTAGTTTCAAGATTTTTCCAATTAAAGGTTGAAGTAGAATAAAATGCACATTTTAAAAGTTTAGTTTGATGTTAAAGAGATCACTTAAAGGTGACATATCATGCAAAATCAGCTTTTTAATGGTTCTCTACCTGAAATATGTGTCCCTGTCTACAAACCCCCCGAAAATGAAAAGAATCCATTCTGCCCCGTTCTGATTTCTCCACCTTTCTGTAAATGTGTGTGAAACCAGCCGTTTCAGTTTTCAGTGTTTTTCATACGTCACAACGACATCCGGCCTGTAACAGGAAGTCAGAGCTCGGAGCTTGTTCAGCCCATAGACTGTATAAAATACAACTCAACCCCTCCTCTGTTTTTCATTCCCTGCACACATGTGTGCTAACAAGGAGCTTAGGAGGGAGGCATGCTAGTTGTAGGCTGTCTTAATAAACACAAAGGTCGGTTTTACTCCCCACGTCTGCAGATTTGAAGATCTAGTGGATGATTTTTAGTTTTCATGGAAAAGTGCTAGCGCTAGTTAGCATAGCCACATAGCTACATGTTCGTAGCTGTGTACCAAGACACACGTCGACATGCTGACAAATAAAACAACAAGAAACACTAAATCTGTGACCAATGGTTCAGAAAGGTCCTGCTGCAGGCGCCTCTCCATCAGGATCAGATTCTGGATCAGATTCAGATGGTTAAAGTAACGCGGGTCTGTGGGCAGCCGTGTCTATGCATGCAACATGTAAACATTAGATCAACGTGCTGGAGAGCCGAGGCCACATCCACTTCCTGAGGGGGGCGTGGTCAGAGAGCTCATTCTCATTTAAAGGCACAGACACAGAGAACAGCCTGTTCTGAGCAGGGCTGAAAAAGAGGAGTTTACAGGCAGACCAGAATCTGAAGTGTTCTTTGAGCAATAAACTTTTAAGACATGTTTTGGGGACCTCTTAGACCAATATATTTTGATGAAAAAGAGCATAATATGTCACCTTTAATGCCGGCTCCTGCAGCGTTCTGTACTTTAGCAGAGGACAGGAGGAGAAACAGTGAGAAAGAACGTAACAAACACCAGAGTCGATGAAGTTTGCATAACCTTTAGTGTCTGCTGCAGATCAATACAAGAATCTGTTCTACTGGACTGGACAGACCCGAGGGATCTTAAGTTAAACATGTGTTTTGGTTAGCTGAACATGCATCACTGCTCCATTTATGCCTCAGCTTCACCAGTGATGCATGTCGTAGAGGTGCTGATTTGGCTTCTCTTGTACGTATTGATATGCAGTCAGCAGTTAAATCTAGAATAACACCATCAAGAAACTGTACAGAAGTCTTTGTTGAGCACCCATTGAAACTGTTGGCTCCTAAATTTAATGCATGTGTTGAGTTTTTGAACTCGCTCCATGGCCAAGCAGCCTACATGATATGTCTCGTTGCTCTGAGTGGTTGTATCCAGAGGCAGTTTGGTGTTTTGATCAGAAGCAGCCTCATCACACAGCTAGCCTTGATTAAATAGCACCTACTGCACAGAAGCATACGTGTAAAAGCTTGTGTGAACACGAATGCAAACAGAAAAAGAGGGTACTCTAAATTTAGCCACTTTACCTGCCACTGCATCTCTGATGAAGCTGCTGCATCACACTGTTATAGCATCTTCTTTTGCTGAGTGTGTATGTGCTTACGTGCCGCGCTTCTTACTCAATATTCACCCTTTAGGCTCTTATGTGTTTGTTCAGGCCTAAGCCCATGACTCACCAGCTCTCCAGTCCTGATTTCCACGAGGAGAAGGAGCAGGTTACCAGCATCGGGCAGATCAAACCGGAGCTCTACAGGCCCAAGGGCGACCAGGGTGAAGGCAAACAGGGCGACAACTGCGGCAAGATCAGCTTCCTCCTGCGCTACGCCTTCAAGTAAGTCAGCAAGTTTATGCAGAAACTTCCTACACGCTCTGTCAGCGTCTGGTACCGCTGAGAAAAACACATTTAAACTGTAAGAGATCTCTCCACCATAACTTTGAGATTTAAAACACTGTGGACTGCACAGACAGCATGCTGCACCAGAGGCTGGATGACTCCTTTAAGCTCCATGTGTACATGGATTCACAAACCTCCCTGCTTTCTTTATTGCTGTTACTGCTTAGCGTTCTTAAAGTTGAAACCACGTGAATTGGATGACTTTTAGGTTGACTTCAGAAACACATCAATGACCCCGTATAGACTCAGTTTTCAAATGTGTTCTTTGATCCAAACTGAAGTTGAAAGTTAAGCCACAGTGACGTTCACACCGGCATGAATCATGTGACCTTAAGGTCTCCGGTTTTGGTCCAAATGTCAGGAGGTGTCACACGCAGTACTTTAATCAGGTTGTGTCCAGACAGGCAGCAGATGTGTCAGGATATTTTTGGAGACAGAGATATGTCACGAACAACACTTCTTAGAATTCGTGGAGTGGCTTTTCTTACTGGCATGACTTATAAGTTACAATGTAGAATATGTTGCATATTATTGAATATCTTGTCCATGAAACTTGCATAGAAACATTTGAATTGATAATGAAATGAAAGTGTGATAAGAATGAGATAAAACTGTAAATGCATATGGATATATATATATTTTTTTACCTTTATTTTATCAGGTATAAAATGTTTGAGAACCAGTTGTCATTTACAAACATGACCTGGCCAACAGGAACACATACACATGTAAGCTACAGTCACAAATAGACATATAAACATAATAGTAGCTCTAGACCATGCACAGGGGCGGATTGGCCACCCTGAAATCCTAAACCGTGATTGGCTATGTGCCTTGTCATAAGTGTCCCTTATATTGAAATCAACTTTGTGTTGTTTCAGCAGGCTGCTAGTAGCTTCTTTGCACTTCAATGTGGAACAGTTTTCTTCTTTTGAAACTTTTGAAAAATAGTTATTTTATTCTCCTTAAAGAATTACGTTCAGCTGATTTAGATGTGACCACTCTGTTGAGTTACCTTTTAAAATTAGATTTTATTTTTTAAAGTTATATTTTGGGGCTTTTTGCCTTTATTGATAGGACAGCTGAAGAGAGACAGGAAATGGGCGGAGTAGAGAGTGGGGGAAGACATGCAGGAAATGGTCGCGGCCGGGAGTCGAACATGTGACCTCAGCGATGAGGATAACAGCATCTGTATGTGGGGCGCTTGAACCACTAGCCACCAGCGCCCCTAAAATTAGACTTTAATGCATGGATATAAAAGTTTCTCTTGATTCTGTTACTGTATATAAGAAGTTAAAGGAGATGTGATCAGTGAAGATAACTCTCCAAGGTTCGGTTTAAGCCCCTAATGTTTACAACACCTGGCCACCCCTACAACAGTCTCTGCCCCATCTTGGCCACCCCAGTGATAAAAGTCTCACTCCACCACTGACCATGGAGCAAATCATTTAAGTGATTGGATCAAAAAGTGTCTCTGGGATGTTAACACTTCTCTTCAGCCATTTTTAAAAACCCAGTACACGTCTTCAAACAAAGAGTAAAGGGGTCCAGAAGTCATACTCTATTCTAGACACTGTCTGACTGCTTCAGGGTAAATCTGCACTGTGAGCTTGATGCTTACGTTGACATGCTAACAGTGACATATCTATTACACTGCTGTTCATTGTGTAATGTTAAATATATCTGCCCAGGGGCGTCGGGGGCCGAACGGTCTAAACGCCCAATATACAGAGGCAGGTCCTATACGCAAAGGTCGCTGGTTTGACTACCTGCTGTGACCATTTGCTGCACGTCCACTCTCTGCTTCTTCAGCTGTCTTATCAATAAAGGCAAAAATGTCCAAAACATGTAACTTTAAATATATCCACCCTATTAGTCTACAGCACTGGTTCGCAAAGTGGGGGTCGGGACCCCTTGGGGGGTCGCCAGGCACTGATGGGGGTAGTCGCGAGATCCCATCCAAAAAAGTGGTTCTTTTTAAGGCTTTCTTGTCTTCTGAATATCTAAAATTGTATATTTTATCCATTATTATAAAGATATAAATACAGATATCAGTTAAAATGAATGCAAATCAGGATCTTTATATGATATCACTGCTACCAACTAAACATGAAGATTACTTGCATTCTGCTTTCAACCTTTTTTAAATAACTATGAAATTCGTGCTTGCCCATGGCTGTAAGTAATGTTTAACCAACCTAAGTAACAGCGTGGGTCCCGAGTCTCTGGCACCATTATTTTTGGGGTCCTAGGCTGAAAAGTTTGGGAACTCCTGGTCTACAGTATTCGCAGCTTTAAAAACTAGTGCTTAAAGGAAGTAAAACTCAAAATTTAAGATGGTACGTGGTAATATACTTGATTTGGTGGACCAACACACTGACGAACTTACATCGAGCTAAGCTACCAGCATGTCTAAGATAAGAACAATGAGTTGATAACTCTGTTGACGCTTGCAGGAATACTCCAGAGTCCTTCAGATTCCAAACCTGAGCATCGTTTCATGACTCTGACGCTGAATGAAACTAACACAGCGTCTCTCTCCCAGTCTCCAGTGAACGTTGAAGCATCTGTTTTCACATGGCTTAGACCGTAGGGCTGCAAACAGCACAGACACAGAGAGGAAACATCTTTCAGCTTGTTTATTTTGAGCAGAAACAAAAATAGAAAAAACGTCAGCTCACATGCCACGAGCATGAGACTGGAGAGAGGCCACTGTGTCTCTGTGTGTTTGTCATGTTTGTTTATGATAATTACACAAACATATTAACATGTAAAAGTGCGACACAGAGTGGAGCTGTTACAACTGTGTGGAGAGATTTCTGTACTTACTTTCATTTTGCTCCTTGGACAGCTCTCTGTTGAATATTCTCTGCTGAAGTACGTAATTGCCGGATGCCATGCTGTGAGCATTCAGCGCTGGGAGAGTGTGTATTTCATCCTGAGTGTGTGTGTGTGTGTGCTGTAACTAAGGCTTTTTGTGGGTTGTGGAGGGGAGTGTGTGTGCTGCTCTTTTCCTCAATGTGCGTCTGCGGGCTCAGCTGGCAGTCCCCCATTTCTACCGTGGCCCGACATGTAGAAACATTACAACGGGCTGAAAGTGCTGATGATCAGAAAAGAAAGGGAGCGAGAGGCTGATTCGGTCATGAATTATAAATGACGAGTCACTTAAACAGCATCTCTGTCAACACATAATAACACCAGAGTGTGTTATGGCTGCTGTTTCAGATCCAGAGGATTAGCGAGGGAGCTGGACGGAGAGCGGGGTTAATGATTAAAACTGTTCAGAGGTCCCTTCTTCTTCTTCTTCTTCTTCTTCTTCTTCTTTTTTAACTTGAGGTCACAAGATAATTTAGGCTCTGTCACGCTGCAGCTGCCTGTTGTTTCACTGGAGGCAACTTCATTCTTATGCACCTTTCAACAACAAGCTATTCAAAGTGTTTTACATAAGACAGGAAGCATTAATTAGTTAAAAATAGTCCAGAGTGGGAGTGATGAAGGATTAGAGAAGAAAGGTTAGAGCTGTAGCTGCATAAAGAGTGTGTGAGCATGTGTCTGTGCGCACAAAAGGTAGAGGTGTGCTGGCACTGTGACTGTGATAAGATTGGTATGTTAATGCGTGAGCCCTCGCTGTTGGGAGTGTAACAGTCAGAACAACAATGTCAATCTCCCTCACATCCTCTGGGAAAGTCATTTCTATTGACAATCCCATTAAAAGCTGACACATTTCCTCAGTGGGAATAACAGGTAGCTCTCGGGCATTGTCTGCCAGGAATAAGGCCGTGAATTTCGCTCTCTGCTTGAGCGGTAATAGGTATATTCTCTGCAGCACGCCTCGCGGATTGTGTGAAAACCTTGGTTGGGCTTGAGCTCACGTATTGTTCTGTAATGAGACACGTGAAGAGAAGCGAGACCTGGGACTGTGTGTGTGTCGGGGAGAAGAAATGCAGGAGGATCTTTTTTTGTATGTGCTCATGCTTCCTGTTGTTTTTCCTGAACCTACACGTCTCCCAATCACCGTGGATTAACTCTCACCAGATGCATTTTTTGAATTGGTCAGGGGTTTTCTCGTTACAATATTTATCTGGCCGAGCTGGGAATGTAATTTCCTGCAGTAATTTGCCCTGTACATCATCTCCCTGACTCAATGTGATTGCAGACTGGGCATGTTTATCCGATTGCCTTAATTGGATGTGATTCAGAGGTAAACACGTGTCTGGATTGGCCATGGTAATATTGTCAGCAAGCGTATCTTGTTTTGGAACACATGGACGGTATATAACGTAACAGGGTCACTGTTGGCATTTGCCCCGTGTGTCCCTCCTCGGTCCCAAAGTCCGTGCTGCTCTCCTATAGCAGCTAATGAAGTGCTGACACGCTGATTAACAGGCAGAGACACAGTCTAACGAGGTCTGATTAAAGGCCTCCAAGCTGTCTTCATCTTCATCCGCTAATTAAATACATAATAAGTGGGCCGTGAGTCGCAGCCATGACTCTAGATGGCGTCAGTCGATGCATATTACGTGTTTTAGGACATGCATGTGAGTATGTTTGCATTTGATGCCTTAAAATAGTCTGCAGAAAAAATCCACAGAAAAGAAATGTGTGTAAAATCTTATATTCCTTTAATGTAGTCATTTTATTTTTGCAGGTAAAAAACACTTTAAGCTTGAAACAATGGAATCAAAGTAGTAGTAGTACTCACCTTTACAGTCATACATAAGACATACATTTGACTCATCATCAGAGCAATAACACTCTTTAAATCAGCTGAGATGAATGCAACAATATTAATAATTATTTTTTATTTAATCTTGATTATGAAGCATCAATGTCCCTCTAAAATTCAATGTTCAGGGCTTCAATATTTTTGGCATTACTCTGTTTGATACCTGAACAATCCAGTTATTTCAGACATCTTAGACTTTTAGTTCAACAACATGTTAACCAGGAATTTTTAGATTCACTCTAATGTCAAACATGAGGCCCGCGGGCCAAAACCGGCCCGCCAGAGGTTCCAATCCGGCCCGCGGAATGACTTTGCAAAGTGAAAAAACTACAGAGAAGACATTAACTGCCATTTTTCAATAAAAGTAACTACTATTTCAAATTTGTCCTCTGGGGTTTGCATAAAATCATTGTGCTGCAGGGGGTCCATAATAGTCATCTTTACCTTCTTCATTATTATAATCTATCTGTTCTTTTGCAGTAAACATTACACTGTGTCAGGTGAATGGGTAACCTGTGTGTTTGGTGTGTTCGCAGCAGGTTTCAGGGCTTTAAGAGTAAAATATTCAGCCCCAATATGAGACTCATCATGGCAATAAATACAACAGCTGTTTTTGTAGAAAGATAGTTCATTAAATGTGAACATTTTCAGAATTTACTTCTACTTTTTTGCATTAAAACAAAGGGAAACATTAAGAGTTGTTGTTACTTATAGGTCATTATGTTCTGATTTTACTGGTCCGGCCCACTTTAGATCAACTTTGGCTGTATGTGGCCCCTGAACTGAAATGAGTTTGACGCCCCTGCTCTAATTCAAAGGAGCTAAGGTTTCTGACTTTGCTTTTATGACTCATAGACAGGAAGAAATCAATCAGCTGATTTGTTTCTTATGTGTGAGAAAAATTTGAGTTTGGGATGTTTGTACCTAAAAATGTAGATCTGTCTTCTTCTTTTCTTCACAACAACTATTTATTAAATTCCATCCATTCAACCTTAAAAGCTCCTGAAGAAAATATTACCCATGATTTATTTGTTTAGTCTCATTTTAGAAGACCTGTAGATCCATCATAGAGTGGTAGCAGCATCTCAAACTGTATTTAAGTGTAAGAACAGATTATTCTTTGAATGATTTAAAGCTCCTGTGAGGAGCTTTTTGTATGTGTTGATTTTGGCGCCCCCCTGTGGACAAACTGGTAACTCCTACCTCTTTAAAGGCTGATTTATACTTCTGTATTGCAGGGGCTGACGCGGACATGAGCACCACATAATTGTGGTCCGTGTCTTGCATTATTTCTTCTCCGAAACGCTTGAGGGCAGTGTGGTCGCTCTGATAGCCGGCCGCCCGCTACACTCTCTGATTACTTTCCCACAGTGATTCAGAGCGTGTTATGTTAATCTACAGCTGATACATGTTGCTGTTTATCATACAGACATGATTACATGAAGAATAGAGAGGAGGAGATGAAATGCACGACCTTGGGGCTGATGAGAGGGGATCCAGGAAGTGCTGTAAATGCAGGAAATACAATGCCGCCGAGTGGACCAATCACAGGGTCTTGCGGTCTGTGTTGATTCTAGGGGTAGTTACATTTTGGAGGAGGTGCAGCTACGTGTGTAGGCCTCTACGCAGAAGTATAAATCCGCCTTAAGTCTTGTCCTGTAAATCTAAAAAAATATATTTTAAAAGAACTGAAGTCAGACCTTTACTGTGAGTCACTGCTGTTGAAATGTAAACAAAGGCTGTTCTTGCTGCATGCTGTGACTCACTTTATCTTACACCTACCCTCAGCTAAATATTTGAATTATTATACATAGAAATGATTAATTTAGTTTCTAATGGTTTTATCTTCTTTTTAAGTCGTATAAAGAGATCAGTGTTAGATTCAGTCTGATTCATACCCACTTAAAAAACTCCACACAGGAGCTTTAAGAATAAAACACAAACGTACCAACCCTGAAATGAAAGAAAAGTTTGATTACTCACACTCTTTCATTATAATCACTTCATGCTGAGGGCATCCATTGAAATGGGTCTGAAAACTCGCGACCCTGTAACAAGTGATCCAAGGAATTTAATATCCTGCAGACGTTCTATTCTTTATTTCCTTGGATTAATCTCAGGGCTCTAAAGTGGTGCTTCACAATTTACAATACAACTTTGATTAGAACTAAAATGCACAAGAAATATGAACATTCTTTATATCGCTTAACTCTCATCATCAATCACGGCACTAGTTTTTGGTTAACTTCCACCATGTTTTATGTAAATTTGTCTTCATATGTTCTACAATGAGTTCTTACATAACGTTTTCAATCACAGATTTCTGCTCACACAAAGATAAAAATCCTGAATCTTGCAAATCAAAGAAATGTTTAACTGTCGATGACACCGAGGGTCAAAGATTTATGAGCGGGACATCATCAGCCTGTGTGCAGCGTGGTCCAGGTAATCGAGTATGGATTTGATCTTTGCTTTGTGTGTATAAAAAGCTCAGAGTGGAATAAGAAGAACTGTGTGGAGGATTATTCATGAGCTCAGCTCTGACCAGACTTTGTACATCTGTGCGTACTGTGCTTACATTTAACATCGCTGATAGTGCAACCATGAAACAGCTGCAGGGATGACACACTCACCAATACACACAAACACTCACACACATGCTATTTTGGCTCTTCCTTGCTTCAGAGAGACAGCACCTCCCACGCTATTATGTGTGCACAAAGCCTGCAAAGGTGTGTGTTTATATGTGTGTGTGTGTGTGTGTGGGCTGAACCTGTCTGGGTCTCAGAGGGTGTTAGTGTAAATTTGCACGACCCCGGCCTTTAAAGCCTTTTTTTTTATCAGCATGTGAAATTCTAATGGGGTTTGATGTGTGTGTGCGTGTGTGTGTGTGTGTGTGTGTGTTAGTACGGAGCAGCTGGTGGTGAAGATCCTGAAAGCTCTGGACCTGCCAGCGAAGGACGCCAACGGCTTCTCCGACCCGTACGTGAAGATCTACCTACTGCCAGACAGGAAGAAGAAATTCCAGACCAAGGTAAGCCCCGCCCCCCCTTCCTCTCCTCTCCTCTCCTCTCTCACCTGCGTCCTCAGCGAGCAATCTATGAAGTGCTAATGCTGCTCCTGTTTTCTCTCTCGGCCTGCTCCGTGCCTCCTCATGGGAAATCATTACAGTCTCACTTATGTAATCTAATCTAATCTGGGGCATAATTTACTCAGGGTGATGAGCCTCTCTGCTCCTCGGTGTAATTCTGCTGTTTGAGGACAGTTGAGTCAATATTTAAGGTTCGTCTCAGGATGTTCTTCTCACCCTTAGCCCTTCAAAAAATCCTCCCGTCTTCGGATTTAGTCTCTGAGGAAAAACCTCCAGACTTTGGAGCTCAGAGGCTTCACAAACGGGAGTTGTAGTTCTCCATAAATATCACAGGTACTTTTTTGCTCAGTGTTTGAAATGTCTCTCTTTTGGTTCTCCCCTCTCTTTTTCTGTGCGACTCTGCTGTGTTCCACAAAAGCCTCTTCAGCGTGAATGCTTCAGTCATCTGCATAATGCCGCTCTGCTTTTTTGTTCAGAGTGTAGATGATTGTTTCATTTCAATCACATTCTCATTAACACAGGATTTTTTTTACCACACTCACATTTCGCCGCTTTCATCCCGCCAGCAGATATCACCTATTTGAGAGAATGTCTCACTCCATTTGATGTAAAGACATGCATACTGTGTGTTTTAGGACAAACATGTGAGTTTGTTTACATTTGATGCCTTAAAATAGTATGCAGAAAAAAATCCACAGAAAAGAAAACGCTGTAAAATCTAATATTCCTTTCATTTAGTCATTTTATTTTAGCAGGTTAAAAAACACTTGGCTGTGAAAAAAAGCTACATTTTTGAAAATGTATTTTTAAAAAAAAAGGCACACATGTCCTTTAAAAATTCAGTGGTCGCAGCTTCAATAGTTTTTGCTATACTCTGTTTGATACCTGAGTAATACGATGATTTCAGACATCTTAAGATAAAATTAGATGAGATATAAGATAAGATATATTTTATTGGTCCCCCGTTGTGGGAAATTCTTTTGTTACAGCAGCTTACAACACTCAGACTTTAAGTGCAACAACATGTTAACAAGGAATTTTTAGATTCACTCTAATTCAAAGGAGCTAAGCTTCTTCACTTCGCGTTTATGGCTCAGAAAGAGAAATCAATCAGCTGGTTTGTGTTTTATGTGTGAGTGGTAGCAGCATCCAAACTGTATTTAAGTTTAAGAACAGATTATTCTTTAAAGGTGACATATCACGCTTTTTTCATCAATATATATTGGTCTAAGAGGTCCCCAAAACATGTCTTTGAAGTTTATGCTCAAAAAAACACTTTGAAATCAGATTTTGGTCTGCCTGAAAAACCTTCTTCTTCAGTCCTCCTCAGAACAGTCTGTTCTGACCACGCCCCCTCAGGAAGTGGGTGTGGCCTCGGCTCTCCGGCACGTTGATCTAATGTTTACATGTTGGCTGAATATACACGGCTGCTCAGAGATCACGTTACTTCAACCCTCTGAATCTGATCCAGAATCTGATCCTGATGGAGAGGCGCCTGCAGCAGGACCTTTCTGAACCATTGGTCACAGATTTAGTGTTTCTTGTTGTTTTATTTGTCAGTATGTCGACGTGTGTCTTGGTACACAGCTACCAACATGTAGCTATGTGGCTATGCTAACTAGCGCTAGCACTTATCCATGATAAATAAAAATCATCCACTAGATCTTCAAATCTGCAGACGTGGGGAGTAAAACCGACCTTTGTGTTTATTAAGACAGCCTACAACTAGCATGCCTCCCTCCTAAGCTCCTTGTTAGCACACATGTGTCCATGGAATGAAAAACAGAGGAGGGGTTGCGTTGTATTTTATACAGTCTATGGGCTGAACAAGCTCCGAGCTCTGACTTCCTGTTACAGACCGGATGTCGTTGTAACGTAACAAAAACACGGAAGTCTGAAACAGCTCGTTTCAGCACACATTTACAGAAAGGTGGAGAAATCAGAACAGGGGCAGAATGGATTCTTTTCATTCTCAGGGGGTTTGTAGACAGGGACACATATTTCAGGTAGAGAACCATTAAAAAGTCCATTTTGCATGATATGTCACCTTTAAAGGGTTTAAAGCTCCTGTAAGGATTTTTTGAATGTGTTGATTTTGGCGCCCCCTTGAGGACAAAAAAATGGAGGAAAAACCTCCAGACTTTTGAGCTCAGAGGCCTCTCAAACGGGAGTTGTAGTTCTCCATAAATATCACAGGTACTTTTTGCTCAGTGTTTGAAATGTCTCTCTTTTGGTTCTCCCCTCTCTTTTTCTGTGCGACTCTCTGCTGTGTTCCACAAAAGCCTCTTCAGCGTGAATGCTTCAGTCATCTGCATAATGCCGCTCTGCTCTTTGTTCAGAGTGTAGATGATTGTTTCATTTCAATCACATTCTCATTAACACAGGATTTTTTTCTGCACTCACATTTCGCCACTTTCATCCCGCCAGCAGATATCACCTATTCGAGAGAATGTCTCACTCCTTGTGTTTTTTTTGGGGGATTTCCATCGGCTGCGCGTTTTAATCCAAAGCTAACAAGTAATCATCAAGTGCTAATAAGGCAGAGTGACAGACCCACTCATGCAGTGGTGAAAGTCGGATTCGGAAAAGCAAGTGTGTGTCACATTTTAATTATCGCGGGCTTTATTGCATGACAGAGTTTATATCGAATGCTCTCATGGCAATTAAATCCCACTGAAGAATCAACAAATAGGAGAAATTCTGTGCTTCTCTGAGATTGAAGGCAAATGAGGTTTTTCTACGTGTTAAAATATGATGAGCAGGAAATTACAGCTCGCCTTTCTGATTTAAAATGAGCCTTTTATTTGACTTGTTTCAGAGCCGGCAGACGGTAAAGCATGAAAACACAACACATAGTAAAAATAGAGGTGAAAATACACTTACCCATATGAAATGTGTTAAAGAAAACACAAAGCCTGCTCCTTGTGTGCGCCGTGGAAGGAATAAATTAAGTTGAAGTCTTTATTTGATTCCGCCTCCTGTAAGAAAGAGGAAACTTCTGTGTTCCCCCTCCGGCTGAAGAACAAGGTCACCCGGGTGCTTCAGGTTCATTATGCAGCTCAAGGTCGTGTCAGCAGCCACAGTCTCGCCGTTTATCAAGTCTTTCTTCGTGTGTCTTCTTTTACAGGGATGCGGATTCCCTAAAAGCATGACATCTACGTGTAATAATGTCAGCACAATTCACGCTACAGGCCGGGAATCAAAGCGTTTCAAAACAAGCTGCTGGTCGACCGTTCTGTGAGCCGGGGAAACGTTTACTTCAAAACAAGTGATGTCTTTCATGTTTCTGATTTGTTCTGAGTTTAACAGAAAAATGGTTTCAGCTGCAGGAGGCAGGAAAAGAAAACACCACTGTGCAAAACTATCACAGCAGCAACGAGAGCTGACTTCGGATGCTACTTAAGACAGAAAACAGGAGAACTTTTACATCATGTCTTCCAAATTTAGCTCCAGTTTTCTCCCTTTTTTCATTCCTGACTTCACACTTCTTTTTCTTTCTTGCGTTCCTTTCATAAGAGAAATAAAAGCCACAAGGCAAAATCTAACACCGCGTACTCTGTCTTGAAACCATGTCCATGTTTGTTTGGTTAAAGAAGTAGAGTAGCACTCTGTAAAGCAGGTAGAAAAATGTACTTTACTGTGCACAGCATGGAATATGTTTTCATAGCAGCAAAACACCAGAGTCTTTGAGGATTCTGGACGTGTCTCGAAAACAGCATAAAGTGTTGTCAGACAAGCTGCTGGGCTTTCAAGAATCTGGCATGAATTTTATGTTTGAGTAAACCTTGCGTCGTGTCTGTGCCTGGAATACAATCATCAATGCAAAAGGCTCAAAATGTAAAAAGTGATGGAGGAGAGGCTCAGCCAGGAAATGAATTAGCCCGAGATTAAAACAAATAAATACAATGCATTTACAAAGTACTAACTGGGTATCTGCACTGAGACAGATATGTCAGTAAGAGGGGCTTTTATTTTGAAATACAGGGCGTAGAATAATAATAATAATAATACATTTTATTTAGAAGCGCCTTTCAGAGCACTCAAGGTCGCTTTACAGACAGATAAAAAACACAATAAATAAAAGAACACAATAAGATAAATAAAAACAACAAGCAAAGTAACACCAAGTTAAAAATGAAGCAGTGGAAATGAAGCAGGGAATGCAGTTTGAAACAGATGGGTTTTGAGTTTTGATTTGAAGAGGGGTAGTGAGTCAGAGTTTCGGATGTCTGGTGGGAGTGAGTTCCAGAGTTGGGGAGCAGAGCGACTGAAAGCTCTGCTCCCCATGGTGCTGAGACGGGCAGGGGGCACAGAGAGGTGGAGGGAGGAGGAAGACCTGAGGGAGCGAGAGGGGGTGACGATGTGGAGGAGATCAGAGAGATACGGGGGGGAGAGGTTGTGGACGGCCCTTGAATGTGTAAAGGAGGATTTTGAAATTGATTCTGAGTTTGACCGGTAGCCAGTGGAGCTGCTGGAGGACGGGGGTGATGTGGTGAAAGGAGGGGGTTCTAGTGATGATGCGGGCTGCAGAGTTTTGGACCAGTTGAAGTTTATGGAGGGATTTGTGAGGGACATTTGTGAATTACAATAATCGATACGGGAGGTGACAAGACTGTGGACCAGGATAGCAGTGGTGTGAGGGGTGAGAGAGGGGCGGAGACGGTTGATGTTGCGGAGGTGGAAATATGCAGACCGGGTTATGCTATTGATGTGAGAGTTGAAAGAAAGCGAGCTGTCGAGGATGACACCCAGGCTCTTTACTTGAGGGGAGGGGGACACTGTTGAACTGTCTATGGTGAGGGAGAAACTGTCGGCTTTGGATAAGGTGGATTTGGTGCCTACAAGGAGGAATTCTGTTTTATTGCTGTTGAGTTGAAGGAAGTTGGAGGTGAACCAGGACTTGATCTCAGAGAGGCAGAGGGTGAGGGAGGAGGGTGGGAGAGTGGAGTCGGGCTTGCTGGAGAGGTAGAGCTGGGTGTCATCCGCGAAGCAGTGGAAGTGTATGCCGAATTTGCGGAAGATATTGCCGAGTGGGAGAAGGTAGGTGATGAAGAGGAGGGGCCCCAGGACAGAGCCCTGGGGCACACCTGAAGTGACGGGGGAGGGATGTGAAGTGAAGGATTTGAGTTGGATGAACTGAGTGCGGCCTGTGAGGTAGGAGTGAAACCAGTGCAGGGGGGTGTCAGTGATGCCTATGGAGGAGAGTCTATTGAGGAGTATGGGGTGAGAAATGGTGTCGAAGGCCGCACTCAGATCGAGGAGGATGAGGATGGAGATGAGACCGGAATCAGCTGCCATGAGGAGGTCATTAGTTATCTTGAGGAGGGCTGTTTCTGTGCTGTGACGGGGACGGAAACCGTAGAGGGACATACAGTATGTTCCTACTCCCCTTAAGTCCAGTGTAATACCCTTTAACAATCCTAGCTGTAGAACATGTGAACCCTACCCCCCAAACAGTCTCTGCTCATGCTGATGGTCTCTTTATGAACTGGGAAAAAGTCCATGTCTTGTGCGGCCTTTATTCCTCCTACTGTCCCTTACACTCAGCCAGTTGGTCATTTATCGCTGTGACTGTAATGTGTGTGCTGTAATGTAATGCAGTAAACTGTAACTGCCTCTCTCCCTCAGGTTCACAGAAAGACCTTAAACCCCGTGTTCAACGAGACCTTTCAGTTCGGCGTGCCGCTGAATGAGCTACATTCCAGGAAGCTGCATTTCTCCGTGTACGACTTCGACCGCTTCTCCAGACACGACCTGATCGGCCAGGTTGTGGTGGACAACCTGCTGGACTTCAGTGAGGGCAGCGGGGACAAACCAGTCTGGAGGGACATCGTGGAGGGCACGGCGGTGAGGACGAATAAAAAATACACATTTGTTTGGAGAGGAGGGTCGGCTTAGATTAGTCTCCAGATTTAATCTGAGGGAAGTTATGAACCAAAGCAGTGAAGTAAGAGACCGGGGCATAAATGGAGCACATCAGACATGACACAAGTGATGATATCAACCGATGCGTTCATGCAAAGACGAATACGCCTGACCCACAGCTTTGAAGAAAAATAAATGAATACAACTTGAAAATAAAAGCTGGAGGAATAGTAATTTTGAAGCTAGCTCTGTGAATGTAGTAAACTTTGGTCCATTCACAGATGTAGATGGCATATAAACAATGTTCCCAACATCCAATCAAAGCAAAGATGACAATGTGGTCACAGTGTCATCATGGGATCACTTAAAGCAACAGGACAGATACATTTATTTACTTGAATGGTAAAACAACTAAACTACTTCGACTGCACTGCAAAATAGTCACAACTAAACCATTTATTTAATCATATTTTACATTTTTTAAATGTTTTTTCAAATATGTCTTAATCCAAGAAACATAGCAACCTACTTAATGCAGATTTTTTTCACTTATCATAAGCCATCCAGGGCTTTTTTTTTTCATGTAATATCCTGAAATAAGTCATATATCTGGACTTGTCACATCAGTGTGTCTTGTATTTACTCTAATAAGATATTTAACTCAAAGCAAGACAAAAACCGTCACTTAGTTTTGAGTTTTTCTTCAGTGTGTCCTAAAACTTAAATCTAAAAAAAGTTTTTATATAACTTCTAAATGCTGATATATATATCTCTAAAATCTATTCATCTAAATTCATGTGTTTCTTCTTCCCTTCTTTGGGATTAAAGCTCCTGTGAGGAACTTTGTGTTGATTCTGTGGACCTGTTATCTCTCTGCTAAGTTGTGTGTTTTTAACAAAAGGCTCATCCTACTTTCTTTTAAGAGCAGAAAGTTTCACTTATTGTGACTTTTATTTTGAAAGGGTGTGGAATAAGGCTGTTTGGCATCATGCCTCGTCTGACACCTACCCTGTTAACAGGCGCCGAAACAAACCTTCAAGATATGATATCCTTGCTGATAGTAGTTTTATTCTTTTCTTTTGTCTGCATCTGTATTAATATCAGTCTGAAAACTCCTCACAGGAGCTTTAAGTTTATTTTTTTAAGGCATTTAGAAATTCTCTTTTCAAATACAGAAAATTCACTCAATATTAAAATAAAAGTTTTATTCATGTCGTCTTTTATCTCCTGGTTACTGAATCTAAATGCAAAAGAAATTTCCCGTCTCTCTGATTCGATTGCTTTCAGACACTGAGATTCAAAATGAAAAATTCAAACAGGAAACCGATGATGATCAAATTTACCTTAAAGGAAATCAATCGCTCCTCTGAACGATTCAGATGAACAAATAGAAAATGGAAGGTGAGGTTGTAAAACTTTTTCAAATTGCAAAACTTAAACGACAGAAATTAGAATTTAAACCTCGTAAATTCAGCTGGAAACTTTAAATGAAATGTTAAAGCAGTGATTTTTCACTTCCAGCGTTTTATATGGTGGTTCATTTTTGTATTTCCTGCATGATTTCTGCAGATACCAGACTGTCTTTGCTTTAATAAGACCCGTGTGTTGTTTAAAGATCATGAAGTCATACACAGAGTATCCTGGATATTTCTCTGCAGCTCAGATTGATTCAGTGGCTTAATGTAAAAACGAAGCAGAGGAGAGTCTGGATAGATTACTGGAAGGGCACCGCTGCCCACATCCAAACTTTTTATTACGCTGCATCCAAGTAGATTTATATGAAATATTCATGCAGCGCTATTAGCAAATTAGATGGAGCAAAGTCTTAAAAAATTTGGCATGGATGTTTCATTTATTAAATAAGTTTAAAGCATTAGCCTGTTGGCGTTATTTCACTGTTTCACTCGGGGAAGTATTGATTAGCAAGGCTCAAAGGCACTAAGGAGTCATCAGGCCACAGTGTGACCTGAATACCAGCGGTGTCATTACACCGAGACCGCAGGCAGAGAGAGCGGATCAGTGAATGTGGAGATATAAAAAGCCTGGAGAATCATCGCCTCTTCTTAACACTTTCTTCCACTCGGGGACACGGACGGATTGGCATATGATTCATTTACTGTGACGGCACTTCCCCTGCGCCTAAACACTCTGCCCGTCCACATTAGGACGTCTGCTGTCACCGCCGTCACTCACAGATGTGGCTCTTTTTCCAGCCATAGACCGTCAAACCAGAGGATGTCTGTCTGTTAGTGTTCTTCCTGTCTGGCTCACATTGTCCCGGCTCTGTTTCTGATCCCTGTCTGTCTCTGTGTCTGTCTCTCTCTCTGTGTGTGTGTGTGTGTTTGACCCACAGGAGAAAGCTGATCTCGGGGAGCTTAACTTCTCGCTGTGTTACCTGCCCACTGCAGGCAGACTCACAGCTACAGTCATCAAGGCCACCAACCTAAAAGCCATGGACCTCACCGGCTTCTCAGGTAAAGGATTAACACACACGCTCTCACACACACACACTTTACAGATGCTCAGACCTCCAGAAAAACAGTGTGAGGAAAATATGACAGAAAATAGCTCTGACAAACGACTCCTTGTGATGTATGGTGCTGCTTGGGCTCCTTTAGTATAATATTATTCTGATTAATGACACAATAATAATGTAGTAGCCGAGAAATTGAGGGAATCCCTTTTCCTCCTGTAGAAATAAAACAAAGACTAAGCCATATAGAAAAAGAATCCCAATGTTAAATCAAAGTTATGGGATAAAAAAGTCGAATTTAAGAGATAAATCAAAAAGATTAGATAAAACTAAAATTTGTGGAAGTCTAGTTATGACAGAAAAAGTGAAAGAAATAAGATAAAAGTTGAAATTTTGGTCATAAAAGGTCAAACTCAGGAGTAATGAATTTAGAATCATGAAAAACAGTCATTATTATGAAAAAAAGTTAATTTATGAGTTTAAAAAGTCAGAAATTATGGGATAGGAAGTCAAAATGATGACATAACAAGTAAAAGAAAGAGATTAAATATTCTAATTTTTGGTTGTAAGGTCAAAATGATCAGATAAAAAGTCAAAATCAGGAGATATGAAGTTAGAATTATGGGATAGGATGTGAAAACTATGAGAAGGAGTCAATATTATGAAAAAAAAGTTGATTAATGAGATTAAAAAGTCACAAATGGTGGTATAGGAAGTCAAAATTATGACTTAAAAAGTAAAATAAAAGAGATTAAATTTCCATTTTTGGTTTTGAAGTCAAAATCATCAGATACAAAGTAAAAATCAGGAGATAGGAAGTTAGAATTATAGGATAGGATGTCAAAACTATGAGAAGGAGTCATTGTTATGAAAAAAAGTCAATTTATGAGATTGAAAAATCACAAATTATGTGATAGAAAGTCAAAATTATGACATAAATAGTAAAAGAAAATACATTAAATTAGATAATTAGGATTATGAGGTCAAAATGATCAGATACAAAGTCAAAATCAGGAGATACAAAGTTAGAATTATTGGATAGGAAGTCTAAATTATGGGAAAGAGTCATTATTATGAATAAAAGTCAATTTATGAGATTGAAAAATCACAAATAAGGGATAGAAAGTCAAAATTATGACATAATTAGTTAAAGAAAAGAGATTAAATTTCCAATTTTTGGTTCTGAAGTCAAAATGATCAGATAAAAAGTCAAAATCATGAGATAGGAAGCTAGAATTATAGGATAGGATGTCAAAACTATGAGAAGGAGTCATTGTTATGAAAAAAAGTCGATTTATGAGATTAAAAAGTCACAAATTATAGGATAGGAACTCAAAATTATGACATAAAAAGTAAAATAAAAGAGATTACATTTCCAAATTTGGATTATGAGGTCAAAATGATCAGATACAAAGTCAAAATCAGGAGATACAAAGTTAGAATTATAGGATAGGAAGTCTAAATTATGGGAAAGAGTCATTATTATGAATAAAAGTCAATTTATGAGATTGAAAAATCACAAATTATGTGATAGAAAGTCAAAATTCTGACATAAATAGTGAAAGAAAATAAATTATATGAGCAATTTTGGGTTATGAGGTCTATATGATCAGATACAAAGTCAAAATCGGCGGATATGAAGTTAGAATTATGGGATAGGAAGTCTAAATTATGAGAAGGAGTCATTATTATGAAAAAAAAAACTATTTATGAGATTAAAAAGTCACAAATTATGACATAAAGATTAAAAGAAATAGATTAAAATTTCCTAATTTTGGTTATGAGGTCTATATGATCAGATAAAATGTCAAAATCAGGGGATATGAAGTTAGAATTATAGGATAGGAAGTCAAAATTATAGGAAGGAGTCATTATTATGAAAAAAGAGAAAAATTAGGGGATTAAAAAATGAAATCAATGAGAGAGTGTTATTCTGTAATATTACATTGTATCTAATTAATTTCTAACTCATATCAATATGTGTGTTTATATCATTAACACATAAGCTTCATAATTCAGACTGTCTCATTATCTGGTTCTTACATTTATCTTCCCATTATATTGTTTTCCTTCTGTTGATAAAGGGCTCTCATAGAAATCTCCTTTTTCTTCTGTCGTAACCATTCGTTTGTTTTTTTTTCGAGCCAAACTGACAAGTTAGTGCGAAAGATATTAACAGAAACACATTTTTCAGAAGCTAATAAATCACTGACATTGAAGTCGCTGAAGCATAAAGTGCAAAAAAAAGAGTAAATAACCATAAATCTCTGCTGAATTATTCCTGAAGTTCATCAAGCAGATTGATTGCTCCTAGCTGTGTTCGACAATCCGAGGGTGGATGCTTTTTTTCCTCCAGGAAGGAGAGTTAAAGTTAATGCATTATGAATATATCACCTCAAGCTACAGAGAGGGAAAGTTGTGTTTTTGCTGCAGACAAAACGAGCTGCAGGTGTCGCGCTAATTGTGACTAAAGACAGCAGAAGCTTCACCTCTTAGACGGCGATGTCGAGAAATGTGACCGCTCACGCTGAAATCACGCTCTTCACTTAAAGACTCAACGATTAACAGAGAAGTCCTCCAAGACTGAACCAAGTCTCACATGATAATTACCACCTGCTGGTATTATTGCCAGAGTGATTTTAAGATGAGCTTCAAAATGCAGCATGTAAATGAAGTTGTGTGTGTGTGTGTGTGTGTGTGTGTGTGTGTGTGTGTGTGTGTTTTCCCTGGCGGCTGTCACCTTCCTGCGCATTTTGAATGGATAACTAAAGTGATTCAACCTGTGCTGCTTTTCTCCCTTTGTGTGTTTAATCCAGCTTTGCCAAGGTGACTTGATTTTCATGCCTTTTATGTGTTACAGACAAGGAGAGCTGTGAGAAATACTACCTAGCAGCATCACAAGCACTTACCTTTCCCTCTTCTTCTGCTTCTTCCTCTCTTTTTTTTTTTTGGTCTTCACATCCCACTTCCCTCTCTTCCTCCCTTCCTTGTACTCCCCTTCCTCTCTGTGTGTCCTCATCTCCTCCCCTTCAGACCCGTACGTGAAGGCCTCCCTGATCTGTGACGGGCGGAGGCTAAAAAAGAGGAAGACGTCCATTAAGAAGAACACGCTGAACCCCACGTACAACGAGGCGCTGGTGTTTGACATCCCCAATGAAAATATTGAAAGCGTCTCCATCGTCATCGCGGTGATGGACTATGACTGGTGAGCGCGGCGAGGTGTTGTTATGGAGTTGATAGAACTGATAATTGCTGTGAAGCGTGCTGCTTGTTGAATGCCTGTTGGCACATGCGGTGTGATGTTTGCTGTTGCTTTGGGGTTGTCACATTTCGGTGGTGTTGCGACCGTGAGGAACACAACCAGGACCCCCCCCCCTCCTTCACGGGCCGGCCTCATGCTGGACGCTCCCTGGTTTTACGCTGACAGGCGGGCAAGCTCATGAATAACCATGATTTATGCTAATGGGGAACAGAGAAGAAGAAGTATAACCCTGACAAGCGCTTTTCTGTCTGCGGCTTGCAGCAACACTTGCTGGTTGTTGTTTGTGTCGATGCACCGCCTCCCTATTATGTAGTCTGCCCTCCATTTGGCATCTCTATAGGTGTGTGCTTTTGTATGTTTGTGCTTGCGCCTGCTCCCCGCTGACATCACCCTTTTATGCAGGGTTGTGTGTATTTGTGAGCTGCTATTCAATATCCTTCCTCAGCCGCTCTACTCCTTTCCCAGTCCTCAAGGTTGATAAATGGGATTCTCTCTGCCTGTTTTTTTTTTTTACAAGCCCTGTCTCCTTGTCTCTCTCCTCACTTTAATATATCCTCACTCTCCCTTTTTCTCAACCCCCACCTCCTCCTTTCTCTCCACTCTCTCTGTCTCTCCTCCTCGTCCATGCCTCTCTCTATCCCTCTCTGCTTGTCAGTATCGGTCATAACGAGGTTATAGGGATGTGTCGTGTGGGCAGCGAGGCTGAAGGTCCAGGGAGGGAGCACTGGACAGCCATGCTGGCCAATCCACGCAAACCAATAGAGCACTGGCATCAGCTCGTGGAGGTAATGAGCGTATGATATTGTGTGATAATGTGTGTCTTTTGTGTGTGCGAGTGTGTGTGCATCCATGTGCCATGAGCTTATCTCGTGCCACATATGTTACACTCAGTTCTTCAGTCAGCGGCTGATAACCAAAGGATTTTATCATGAGGATTATCATGAGCGTTAGACGGAGCAGTGAGACGTAAAGAACGACAGCAGTGATTGGAGCAGAATGAAAGTTATTGTGCAGTGATGGTTTTTTTTAGAAGTAGAAAGTTATCCATTAGAAGTTTAAGTTTTAAATTCAGATTAAAACACAAGTATAGACGCCGATATGTAACAAATGACCAAACTAAATGTGTTGAATATTCACACGGGGACATTATGTGAAACAAATGTAATTACTCTATATATCATTGGTTAATATATGAATAAAGATGCATCATTTTTTAAAAACTCATTATACTTGTTGTAATAAGGCAAAGAAAAAATCACCCGAAAAACTAAGTTTAAATTTAAGTACAAACAATATATGCATCTAAATGTTTTAGTATAATGTGTGTATGTGTGTGTTGAGCGCCTCCTTGATTGTAAACAGTGTTCTTTAAACTGTGTACGGAGTGGCAAATTAAAACAATTGCGGTATAAGATGAAGAATAGTGAGGATAACTTCTAATTGTGTGATTTAAAGGGGACATATCACGCTTTTTTCATCAACATATATTGGTCTAAGAGGTCCCCAAAACATGTCTTTAAAGTTTATGCTCAAAAAAAACACTTTGAAATCAGATTTTGGTCTACCTGAAGAACCCTCTTCTTCAGTCCTCCTCAGAACAGGCTGTTTTCTCTCTGACCACGCCCCCTCAGGAAGTGGATGTGCCTTGGCTCTCCAGCACGTTGATCTAATGTTTACATGTTATATGTGATTAATTAATTTTCACAGCACCTAAAAAACTGAGTTCCCTCGTCAAGTACAGAAAAAATAAGAAGCGGAACGAGCGCTGTGCATTGTGGGAAACAGTTCTCCTAGGGAGACTCGTCCGATGCGTACTGAGACATTTTCCAAATCAGTACAACATCCGGGAAGTTTTGGCATACTGCAGATTTTAGAATCAGAATCAGAATCAGAATCAGAATCAGCTTTATTGGCCAGGTATGCTTGAACACACAAGGAATTTGACTTTGGTAAACTGTGCTCTCTTTGTACAAGGCATAAGAATAAGACATACAAATAAAAATGACAATAACATCAGCTATAAATACAAAAGAACAACAAATAGGCATGACTAATATGTACAGGCTAAAATAAGATGATCAAAGTGCAGTGGTGAGTAGCAGAGGTAGTTTTTACATTTAAAGAAATAGTAGTTAAATAATAAAATAAATAGAAATATAGAATTCTGCAGATTTTGCTCTTGTTCACTGACTACATACTGAATTTTGGCCAAATCAGTATGTACTGCTAGTACAGTAGGCGGTTTCAAAAACAGCCAGAGAAACAATAATTGACATGCGCAGGTATGCCAGTGTTTTATGAAACTTCTGTTTGTCCTGTCTTGAAGGAAATGACAAGTTGAAAGGCGTTTCTGCAAATCTCAGTAACCTAAAACTCTGTTTACGTGAGGGCGTAACGCCAAAATGCAAAATAAACAACCTGTGTTTTTAAAACATAGGTGTGGAAAAAACACCTTATTCATAGTATAGAAGCTTAGTCCTGTACTAAAGCTGCCGGTGTGTGTTGATATCTCCCGGGAATGACTTGGCTGACGCGTTGTCCTGTCATATGTTTGTCCATACAATACCGTTTGATGTAGTTGTTGGAATAACAGGTCTTAGGCGAAACTCTGGTTTGCAGCACAAAACAATCCATTTATTGCATCACCGTACGAACAGTTAGACAGCGTCCACAAGTTTCTCATTCATTGCACGAACAAACATTTTAGACGCGGTTCTCCATGCCGCCTGCCGACGCAGCGTCACAGCATCCAACGTAACAGCGTGACAACGTAACAAGGCAACAACGCAACAACGTAACAACGGTCAAAAACCAACTGCCCTTCCAGGTCAAGACCAAGCGGCAACCTCCGGTCTAAAAATATGAGTCAATGCGGAAGTGTTAAAAGCTGCAGTTCATCGAGGATCCGCTTGAGGCTGGCTCCGGAAGTACCGGAAGTCACATACACATGAATGGGGAAAAGACGATCTTTGCAGCATTAATAAACATGTTTACAGCCTGGTACAAAAGATGAGTGTAGTCTGAATAGCTTATTTCTCGACGTCCTCTCACTGTGAGGGGGGTGATTTTTTTTCTAATTCGGCAATTTCGAAGATATTGAGATTACCAGTCTTCCAATGAGAGGCACAGCTGCCTGCGGGAACACTGCAGCTGTTGGCTAGGAGGCTCAAAGCCCGCCTCTTTACGTCACACTGGCTCGACAGCAGCAATATGGCTGCCGCAGCCGATTGGTCTACTACGTCCATATTTTTTACAGTCTATGGTCAAGACACACCTCTGATACCCAGGCGGTGACGTACTTTTGTACCTGTGCCCTTAATGAGCAAAACGATGACACCTTGTGGCACAATAAACAATGTGTTTCAAAGCTTGACCCAAAACATGAATCTGGCTCTTACACATAGCAGTAACACAAACTAAGATCTACTTGACACCACACTGTATTATAGCAAAAGCAAAGTGGGTAGCTTCACAGAACTTCACATTAAGCCTTGAAGCAAGTAAATGTTTGCTAGAAAGTTTGATAACTTTCTTCATAACTCCCAATAATTTAAGTTTATACATTTCACCTCTCTGTGATGCTGTGACTGTTTTGCTATGTTGTGTAGAAAAAGGCTGCACAGTTATCATCCAAACATAATACTTAGTCCAAGTTCATTTACTTTCATTGTTGATGCATGTGCAAAGACAATGTGCAGAACTCACAGTGCAGTATTAGCTTAAAAAAAGCATTAAGGGACACTTATACTTGATTATGCAAGAGAAGCTAAAAGGAACCGAACATTTCTGTGGTGCAACTTTGATTTCACATGTTCTCATTACTATATATGTTTGCTGTGGACTTCTGCTGTTTAGCTGTTGTAACTAGCTGCATTACCTGCTCTTGAGGTCATGTTCTGAGCCGCTGTTCACCCATACGTATGGTAATAACTCTAAAAGTAGATGTGATGGTACTCAGACATAACTGTGGTTAAAGCAATGTGTGGCCTATGAAAGTTTCATTAATCCAACTGACTGTATAAGAAATGTCTCCTTTGTCATAAAGAATTAATAGAAGCAAAATCTTTTCCCCCTGCAGGAGAAAGCGATTGGTACGTTTGTGTCTAAGGGTACTACAGCATCCTCTCCTAAGCCGCATATCGTGGTGGACAGTCCTCACTCCGATTAACACTGTGAGTCTCTGTGTTATCAGCACGCTTACACATTTTGAAGATTATACTCCCAGCAACATAGTATGAGGGGTTTTTTTTATCATGATGTCACACTCTGTAATATCCATACCTCCTTGATTCTGCTGGTAAACAGAACGCCTTGCACCGCTACCTTAATGTTAGAATCCTGGGCCGACGCAGCAGATGCTCTCCTGTCAGATTCACGCAGGGAAACTGGAGGAATCTTTAAAAGCATGACTGAACTGTGAGTGTGAGATAAAGTAGAGGCTGTGGAGCTGTCAGATGTAGGAGCTCTGAGGCAGAAGCATCTGTATAATCTTGATGTTATGGGTTATGTAATGCACCCCTCCTCCCTCCCTCCCCTCCCTCCTCCACCCAATCTTACAGTACTGCATACTGTTTATATATTCTCTTACCCCCCTACTGTCTCTCTCCTGCCTAATCTGCCTCTTCTCCCTTATTCCCTCTTTCCTCAGGTCATTATCATCTCTCCAGCTCCAGACTTTCCTTTCCTTCCTCTCATCTGTGAATAATTCTCTCCATCAAAGAAAGAGAGACACGGAGACACTGCTAGTGTCCGACTGCTAGTGCTGTTTTGCTCCCGCTGATGAATCCTCTGAGTCGTGTGCCGTCTTCGCCGAGCCGGAGGAAGAAGAAGAAGAAGAAGAAAAAAAAAAACGACATCCATCACGAGCGACACTTTGAGCATCAGACTACACATTTACAAACACATGCACACACTCAGCGGTACAGTCGGACTCATATCAGGTGTATATTTGGGATTTAACAAGGGACACACACACACACACACACACACACACTCTCACACACATACACAGAAATACACACAGAGTTTGTAGTGTGTGCGTAGTTCATGTGTGCTTCAGGTTAGTGTAGTATTTCATCTAGGAGGAGTGTGATGTGACAAACTGTTATTTCTCTTAAAAACAAAACAAAAAAAAGAAAGCCATCCAGAATGGTCATTCCAACCAGGACCAAAGGTTCATGCCCTTGTACAGACTCTAAAAGAAGAAAATCACTATGTCGATATTTTTCTTTGCAACATTGGTGTACAGTATGTGCCGTACTGTATGGGAACACATCTCATGTAGTACTCCGCAGGACGAAACATCCGAGATGGATTCTTTTTTGGCCATTTTGGATGCCTTCTGCAGGCTCCGTACCCGTCTTGTTTTAGACTGAACTCGCTTATTTTTCCCCAGAGGAAAGACAATAAAGCGTCTTTATTGATGTCAGAGGAGCGAAAAATGAGGACGGACTCATTGGTTTAAGCATGTAACGCATCCTTGAAATGTGTCCCTCTTCCTCATGCTTTTTGTCACTGTCCTCATGGTGCTCATTTTTTGATTTTGATTCTTTTTGTTGTGTGTGTGCTACAAATATACATATAATCATCAGGAAAGGAGTTTATTCATGCCAATTTTTTGATTATCCGCCGAGGATATGAAGAAGGAGCTTCTGAGAGGTGTGGACTTAGTTGGTGGTCGTCAAACCGGCAGACTTTTCCTTACACAGGACGACGCAGGTGAAATAAAAAAGCTGTGTGTAGGAATCGGACCAGCATCTGTTTGGATTGCACTCGCTGGAGGATACACTCCACAGGGAAAGGACATCGCCACTCTGTTTTATTTTTCTATCATCCAGAACGTTCTTGTCTTTTCTTTTTCTCAAGAAGTCACCGTCCAGCTTCATCCGAGAAGAAGTCCACATCATGTCTCTGACAAGACTCAAGAAGGACACACACGTCTGTGTTGCTTTTATCAGTGTGTGTTATTTCCGTGTTTGTGGGCGTGTTTGTTTTGTATTTGTACGCGTCTGTGTGTATGTGTGTGTGTGTGTGTATGCCTGTGTGTGTGTGTGTGTGTGTCACTGTGACCTTGTGTGTGACACTTCCCCTCTGTCCTTATTTCTGTCTACGCCTCCCTCACTTCCCTCAATTCCAGTCCTGGCATCCACAGACTGAAATGCTTGTCTCAGAGCCAAACGTGTCTTCTGTCCCGTGTATTTACAAGGATCCATTGTGTGTGTGTGTGTGTGTATGTGTGTGTGTGTGTGTGTGTGAGAGACAGAGTGTGTGTACTATACGTGCCTCATTGCACTAGGTGGAGGAACACTGTCTTTCATAGACATTAGTTTGTACTGTCTATGTCGTCTCTGAAATCAGCTGCCAATCATCCAGCCCCTCTCCTCCTCCTCCTCCTCCTCCTCCTCCTCCTCCTCCTCTCTAACCCGTTGCCTGATGTTAGTAACTGTGTTGATCGTGTACTTCTTTCAGTAATTTGTGTACTGTTTGTCCGAGGGAAAAACAGATGGCACAGTGATTGAAAAACTAAACTGTTGGGTGTGTTTTAAATTCAATTTACAAGAAGGAAAACAAAACAAAACAAAAAAAAAAAAGATGAAAAAGAAAAACATTCGAGGCTCATTTCTTATCAGGACAAATTTAGATCCCCCTTAGAGCAAGACAGCAGGGAGGAGGTGTTGCGAGAAAAACAAGCGCCTGGAATTTTCTGCACTTCCTGTGTAAGCTGATACAGACTTATAAAGCCATGTCTGTCACCGCTACTACCACTACTACTACTGTAACCTCAGCAAAACAACAGTACAACACCTCACTACATTTACTTGTATTGCTACCGTTGCCATTTCTCTCTCCCACTCGCACACACACACACACTCTTTTATGGAGGTGTGTGTGTGTGTGTGTGTGTGTTTCAGGAGAGGGGGGGATCTAGTTTCTGCCTCTTTACCTTTGGATCATGAAAGTGCAGAGAGACTTTGAGCTCCGTTTGATGGGGGATACGGGAGGTTACGAATCCTGCATTGAACCCTCTGTGAGTTTGATCAGCTGGGGGCTGTTCACCACATTTTAAGCGGCGGCCATTTTCCTCTGATGTCACGCTCAGGGTGGGCAGCTGTTAAAATCTCACACTGATGTGTTTCAGGCGGTGAGTCACACAAATGTGGGGTATCGTACAACCGCCGTTATTTCATTGCTTTTTGATGAAGATGTGACTAAAAAGACAACAGACAGTAAAAACCTGGAGGGACATGGAGCCATATATCTTTGTGAGACAAAATATTTCATAACACTGAGCTACTGTTTTATAACAGCTGATGCTAACAGCTAATATTTGGAGGTGGTTGTACATTTCTATCTCACATTATATTGGCTGTTCTAACTTTAGGAAATAACATTATGTTACCTTTTCATTGCATTTGGAAACACAGTAACGTTTGCTTTTAGCCACTGTCTTGCTAATGGATAATAAAACACCTTGTTTTGATACTATTTATAGCCCAATTATTATCTAGGTATTCCCCACTCATTTTCTTTTTAAAGCTATAATACAACAAGAGGCTGTTTGTTAGATTCCACTTATTTAAAGCTACTGTAAGGAACTTTGTTTTTGCAGCTTTTGGCGCCCCCTGTAGTCAAAGTGGACAAATCTCTGGTGATCTTGCCCTTTAAATTTGGAGGGAGTTTTTTCTGCTGTCTTTGAACAGTCAAAAATATCACACACTGTGAGCCTTCTGTGGAAAATGTAAACAAAAGCTGTCTGCAGCTTTCTGTAACTCATTACGTGTGACACCTACCCCCTGGCTGCATCAAAAATAACTATACATATAGTATAAATTTGGTCCCTGATAGTGTGGTGTGCTTTTCTAGGTCATATAAAACCGTCAGTATCAATTTCAGTCTGTTTCATAACCAGCCAAAAACTCCCTACTGTAGCTTTAAATGACTTACAACCTTCAGACATAGCAGTATGACACAGTTAGCACATTAGCTTCCCACCCTTTAGGAAAATGGCCGCGGTATGATTGTGGTAAAAGGAGCGTATTGTACACGTAGATGAGGTATTGATCCGCTGGTGTAGAGGTCTTGTAACTGTCTCTCTCTCTGCTTGTGTCTGACTTATTTAGCCCTCGTGTTACTGCCTGGTGATGGATTACAAAACTCATGGTCGAATCAGTACATTCCCTTCCTCCCTCCATCCTCCCCTTCTCTCTGTTTCTGTCTGTCTGATTACCGTCTGATTACTCATTCCCTCCTCCAGCAACCCTTACCTTTCCTACCACCATCACCACCACCTTCTCCTCCTCCTCTCTCTCTCACCTTTCTGTTCCTCGCTCTATTTTTTTCCCCTCCCTGCTCCCTTCCCTATCTCCCATCCCTCCATCTTGCCCTCCTTCTTTCTTTCTGTGTATGACGACCCCCTTTCCCCCCTTCTCTCTACTCTCTCTCGCTGTCTTCTCGTGTTAGTGCAGTTCTGAATGGTCATGGGGAAACATGTTTGCATGCTTATATTAACATGAATGATGTCAACTTGATGCAATGAAAAATTATATAAGTGATGCTTTAAGCAAAAATCTGACAATGAACTTGATACTAATACTACTAATGACGACTAAATGGAGACCTAGCAATTGTTTATCTCTGTGGTCAAAAACAACGATGATGAAATAACATTGTTTATGCTGTATTTATCTTTCTTGAATCGGTATTCTTTTCAATTGTTTTTTATATATAATTTATTCAAGAGGTTTACTTTTTTATTGGTTAAAGCTGAGAAATGTGTGTGAGGGGTTCAGTCAGGACAGCAGGATTTCGGTGAATGTGTAAGTAACGGTGTGGCTGAAGCAATGGCTAAGGAAATAAAGGATATGTATCATCCAGCTTCATGTTTCTGACTTCTTTTAATCCAGCAGGGTGGGAGGCAGAGGAGATGCTGGAGCTACTGTCACACATCCGAGGCAGAGTGCTAAATATAAAGTGCAGAGCCCTGGGCATTTCAGATGTACACAGTCTATATTTAACCCAGGCATTGAAGGTAAGACACTTTACCTGGACACAAGCAGCCTCAACTTTTTTTCTTCATCACTAAGCTCTCTGACTTTCTGCTGTGCATTAAGTCATGTGTAATTATTCAGCCACTTTGTCATGAATTCTTTATTGTGGCCGCGTTTTTTCCCTAAATGCAAAATGGAGCACGCCGGCCTGCCCCTCCATGTGCTCGTCTCTCCATCTGGCCTCCCTGCACCTTTCTCTCTGTCTATTCCTACGACGCTCATATTCTGTGTCATGTGGTTATTATCTTGCTTTAAAGCAAAGATGCACGACACCAGCAGCAATCAGCAACTCCCGCGCTTCAGCAGAAAGCAGAAAGAGAAAGAAATAGAGAGAGAGAGGAGGGAGGCCGAGCTCAGATGTGCAGGGGAATGACAGCGAAGGAGGAGTAGGAGAGGATTAAACAAACGAAGGAGGATGAAGAGCGGGAGAATGCCTGTGAGGAGGAGGAGGAAGAGGAGGAGGAGAACACGGATGGGAAAAACCTGAAGAGGAGAGGGGATGGCTGCATGCAGGATGTGTGTGTGTGTGTGTGTGTGTGTGTGTGTGTGTGTGTGTGTGTGTGTGTGTGTGTGTGTGTGTGTGTGTGTGTGTGTGTGTGTAGAGAAACAGAAGGTGGAGGAGGATGGCTCCGTATATAGACACACTCATCAAAAGCACCTGCAGCGTTCTGACAGTGTTAACAGTTCAACAAGAGTGAAATGCACACACACACTCACACACACATTACATGACGACGCACCAGTTAGCACAGCTCTAATGCTGTAGACTGTTGAGAGAGAAAGTGCAAGGAGGAGGGGCTGGGAGGAGGAGGGGGGGATGTTGTCTCCATGGCAACGTTCCCACCGTGCAAAAAAAAAAAAAATCATTTAGTCGGAAAGACATTTCACTCAGTTCAGTGAGCTGAAAGAGGCAAAGAGGGAGGGGGAGCAAGTTAGAGACTGGGGGAGGTGTGTGCAATATAGAGCTGTTTGTATCACACTGGAGGAACTGAGCTAAAGTCAGCTGACAGCAACACATTAGCTCTTATTCCTAATATTCATTAAACATAATGATAATTCTCCTGCTTCATTAAAGATGAATGCAACAGCTCCGGGTAAATATTTGATATTCACATTTCCTTTATTGGACCTTCTGCATGTACATACGTGTGTTTATGTAACAAATCTGCCTCACCTCCATCCAAACATCGCGTGACCTCCTCTCCAAACTTTTGTTTCCTCATCTTGGAAGTACTGCGCTCAACCACTTATTATGCCACGTATATAGTTTTTAACATTTTATTACAACACTATAAATAATCCCAGAAACCTTTCAAAATAATGAATTCAATGAATGCATGCAAGTGGAAAGCTCAAACAGCAGGAGTATTGAAGTAGTTTGGCTCTGCAGGGGGAGAGAGTATTAAAACAGGAGCCGGGCTCCAGGACCTGACCTTCTCTTTAATTTGCTCTCATGGAAGAACTAAATGATATTCACCATACAAATAGAAACTTCTGTGAAACATCTTGTGACATTATTTCTCTGTTATCACGAGTTCAAAGCAGGAATACCAAAGAGACAGTTTGGCTGGATTCTTCACAGGAAGTACGTAAAAAGTCATAACTGTTCCTGCGCGGCACAGATGTCAGACTCAATAGAGAGATCCCTCCTGAGACTGTCAGTGTACTACCACAGCATCTCAAATACTCTGGGTGTCTCTGGTAGCCCATTTGTGTGGTTGTCAGTGGATCAGCACGCTGGCTGTGATTACCTGTTGTGAACAGACCATCTGGCCCTCAGCGTCCCAGCTGGGTACCGCGGTCAGGAGACCGATTGTCTTTACCGAACCACCTGGACCTCGCAGACACGGAGCACCATGGGGACCCAGCATACTTCTCATTCATAATTTATTATGTCATTCCCTGACCAAACAAAAAAAACACAGAAAAAGGAAAACACAATTTTTTTTTCGAAAGGCAAACCCGAAAAAGCAGCCTTCCTGTAATTGCTTGGCAACCGCTGGCACCGTGTGTGTGGAAGTTCAAAGCAGCGAGACGCGCCGTAGATCCCTCTGAGCTCCAGAGTTGCAAAGTAAAAGGGTGCCTACGCATGCATATTCAAACACACACGCAGTAACACTCACAATCCTGTCTGTCAGTCTAATTTGGCCACGTTGACTCAGTCAGAATGAAGCTCTGTCAGGGGTTTGTTATTTGCATCTTGGGGCGGCCTTGAGCTGAATTCCTCCCTCACATGAACTTCCTGGTCACCGGATGTAGCTCTTCTCACTCACACCCTCATGGGCCTACAGCCTCAGCCCACAGCTTGTTGCCCTCTCAAGAATTAGGGTTAAATTGATATGGTGCATTCATTCTGTGGGAGGTTTTGAGTTTGATGAGCTGTGAAGCCCCTTCTCTGAACGCCGCGCTGAGCTGAGCTGGCTGGCTGGCTTGCAGGGGCCACAGGGGACGAGATGCTATTGTTGGACCCACAGAAACAAGTTCTGAGATGTGCTATGAGTACAGGTTAGCCACTGGTGCATTGTGATGGTCTGACAGCAGGGAAGGCGGCTGTGGTAATTATGATTATCTTGTACTCAGCTTTGTGATTACAGAGGGGGGAAAGTGAGATGCAGACAGTCAGGTGTGGTGATCAAAGTGTCAAATAACAAACATTTTAATTCAAACACAGAGAGGATAATGGTTCCAGGGTGAGTTTTCTGAGGATTGAAACAACAGAGCGTGACGCCTAATGTCCCTGGAGCTTTCTCTTTATGTTACTCTGCTCTACATCCAGGCCTACACTTACTGTAGACACACCATCTCAAGGCTCTCTGTGCTTTAATCTGTAGCCTTGTCTTCCCAGTGAAGGCCAGGCAGCTACTGTACACTCTGAAGAGGTTTGGTGACATCTCCTGGACATGTGCTTCAACAGCACTTTGAAATCTCCAGAGCTGCTTCAGAGAGCTCTGGTTCAAATGTGAAAGATGCAGATATTTGGAGCTGAAAAAACTGATTATAACCTGCTCCTGATGTGTGATACCGATATGATGTCACTGATGTTATTGATCAGACTGTGAATGTGTGTAGAGATCAGCTCACACAGGGCATGCAAGGATACGTTTGCAGAGTAGAGGCAACTCAGGAAACTGTTCCAAATATTCCATTAGCCGGTGAAACCCTCTCATCCGTCTTCTACCTCAGACACAAGAAGGGCCATCTAAGGCTGTAAATTCACTGGTTTTGTCTTTAGTTGCTTTAAGTTTGTGTTGAATCAGCGCTATGACCTTAACTGTCTTTTTGTGCTAATTCTATCTGAGGATACTGCTGCTTCAACTTTTCAGGTGGCATCAAAGATCTGTTGTCTTACTGTAAAACTTGAGGATTTCTTTCCTCCTCTTGTGGAATATTTGCAGCACATGTTTTGCAAGTTGTAATCATGTTATCCTCTCCTGAAACAGTGAAAAACATCCACATCGGTGACGCCTTTTTTTGCAAGTTGTGGTCGTGCTTGTGCCTCTCTGTACCTGATGGTGGATCACACACTGCTAAATACTGTGTTGTAATGTGTAGGCTTGGTAATAAATGAACTAAGTCAAGTCTTCAGTTGTTTTTATCTGTGTTTTTATGTTTATGTATCATGCATCCCTAAATGAAGTCACAACAGACTATAAACCCTTTCACAGATCTGTCTACAACACACCTAATGATGTATTTCTATGAGGCTGGGACTGATTGTCGTGGTTTGTAGAAAATATTAAAGAATCAAAAGCTTAAGAAAGAGCTAGTTTTGTAGATATCCTATTTACTGTGCAGGTATTTCTCAACTCATACTCTGATTGCTTATTCAAGTATCAATAAATGGAAGTGTTCTCTAACTCTTCTGGTGTGAAAATGACACATTATCTTGCATACTCTTATTCTGAAGGCTCACGATAGGATGTAGATAAAAGATGAAATGCTTTTGAAATGTATCCATTCATTTACAATACCAACTTTTATTAATACAGCACTTTTAAAAATAAATGTGCTTTCACAAACAAAGCATGGCAGGATTCAGATGGCAGAATAAACTTTTAACAGACAGAGAGGAGTGCAGAAATTCTAAGAATGCAAAAAGGTTAAAAAGAATAAATGCAAATTAAACAGAATAACAAGGTGAGACAGTAGAACAACAAATCATTGTTAAAGAGGTTTTTCAAAATACTAAATTAATAAATAAGTAAATAAAGGCATTAAAGGGAAATAAAAAGGTTTTAAGAGGAAGATGACATCACATCAGATAAAACAGAAAGGGATAGATTAAAAAAAAATAATAATACATGTAAAAATATATAATACAACAATAAATAATCAAATAAAATGAAGAATGATTCAAATAAATAAAATAAAAAGGTGAATTCACATAAAAGCAAGTCTGTAAAAATTAGTCTTAAGAAGGGATTTAAAATATTGAGACTATTGAGACTTTTAAACGTAAACTAAAAACGTATTTATTCAGTCTGGCTTTTATGTAGGGTTTAACAATTTTATTACCTACCTTTTACTATAATATTGATTTAAATGTTGCTTTATTATTTTAGTAATTTTAACTGTTATCTTATTCTACTTTTATGTATTTATTCATTCATTTATTTAATTTTATGTATCTACTCAGTTTTATTGATATTTTTCAGCCTTAGTTTTATTTTTCAACTCTTATCCTTACCTTTTAAATCTATTTATTTTAACTATTTTTATTTCTTAATTTTGATGCTTTAACTTATTTTAATTACACATATTTTATTTTGGTGTGCATTGGTCTCTATTTTATTTTATTTTTATGTTGTTCTTATTTTTAATTTGTATTTTTATTAGTTTTATTATTATCATTATTATTATCTTCCACTAAAATGTCTTAGCATTGTTTCATTTCTGCTTCTTTCTTGTTTTCAATCGCTGTAAAGCACTTTGGGTTGCATTTTATTTGTATGAAAGGTGCTATATAAATAAAGCTTGATTGATTGATTGATTGAAAAGATGTGACTGACTCTGCGAAAAAATATTAATGTAACTGTGAATGTAGTCACATTTAAAACATGCCATATCTTGTTGCATGAAACATTTTACATAAAAGTCAATGCCTTACATAGAATTTTGCAATGCAGCTGTTACATTTTTAAAGCGAATGTTGGGTGATAATCATGACATCCTACATTATTATTATCATGCATGTTCTCTCAGGTAGTCAGAGAAGCTTAATGTCTCTATGTGTCGTGAAAAGCTACAGAGTACTCATCCATAATGGACTGATCCTTGAGTTTGCATGTCTCAGGCGTCTCCACTGCTCCAGTCCTCTCTGAATCAACCTTGTTGTGGGTCAATACGCGGTGTGGGGGTGGAGTCCAGGAGGCCTTGTAGCAGCATCAATCTTGCTGCTCTCCACGTGGTGACAGGAACATGTTCGAGTTTATGATTAAAGTCTCCTCAGTCCAGACAGAGGGTCAGACCAGCCTTGGCTCTGGGGGGTAAATCAAAGACATTTGATTTTTTTTAAGACAAATATGAGGACAATGTTGAGCTGATCAATAAACAAATACAAACAGTATTGGTTCTCCTGGTGTAATCAGTTGCATGTGTGATCTTTGCTGTAACTGTCAGTGTCTTCTTCACTATTAAAAGACGGCTCTTTGTTTCCTTTCCTGCTCTGTTGGGATTGCTATGAGATAGATTTGAGGCAGATATGATAACAGAGCGCCTCTCTGATGTCATCAGCTGAGCACTTATTCAGTCATGACCTCTGTGGGTCCTTGTTTCATCTGTGCTCAGCTTGGGTGCATTTGTTTAACAATGATGGATTATTAGAATAAAAACAAAGCTATTCAATCAGGAGGAAAGAAGGCAGAACTGTTCAAGGGTATTTTGAATCCAGATTTTGCTTTGTTTAATACATTTTACATGTACTGTGTCTTAGCAGGTCTTACTAAAAAGTGCATCACACAACAACAAGGCTATTCTCAGACATCTGCATGTGTTTCCAATGTGTCAGCTATTATTTAACAATGCCTCTGGTGGTTAATAAAACAGTCAGTGGTTGAGAGAGGCAAAATAATTGTCTTCAATGTTATGAATCATGTTAATAGCAGGTCTTCTGGGACAGATGAGCAACTCCCCATATAAATAATAAATATGTGTTTTTTTTAAGAATCAAAATCTGTGTTTAAACCCTGTCTGTTTGCTCAAAGAGACATTAACCTACAATAGAGCAAGCTTTCCTGAAAACTGTCACACTTCTGCACCGTCATTGTTTGAATCTTTTCTGTTTGTGTTGCCTTAGTCCTCTGTGCTTTGAATTAACCCTTACCTTACTGGCGACATCCTATTAAATCAATCAATCAATCAAGCTTTATTTATATAGCACCTTTCATACAAATCAAAATGCAACCCAAAATGCTTTACAGCGAAGAAAACAAGAAGGAAGCAGAAATAAGATAATGGCGAGACATATTAAAAAACAAAAATGGATTTTAAAAAAGAGACTAGTGCACACTGACAACAATAAAATTTGTGTAATTAAAATAATTTAAAGCTTCGAATTAAAATTAAGAATGTATATAGTTCAAATAAATGATTTTAAAAAGGGTAAGGATAAGAGTTGAAATTAATTAATGCTTAAAATGTCAATAAAAATGAGTAAAAAAATAAAAATAAAGCAACATTTGAAAAAATATAACAGTAAAAAGTAAAGTAATAACATTTTTAAACCCTACATAAAAGCCAGACTGAATGAACAATGTTCTTAGTTTACCTTTAAAAGTCTCAATATCTGTTATTTGTCCCCATGAAAAAGTATTTTTCACTGTTTCTAACAGCAGGTGGCAGCACTGCACTCCGCGGTTCATTCCTCTGCACAAAAAGAAGAGCCGAAGAAGAAGAATATCCCTACGTCACGCGTTGTGGGCGTGTCTAAATGTCACTTCCGTCAAAAATACAACAAATGAAAGAGCTAGCATGCTGTGTGTGCTGCGCTAAATCCGGCATTTTAATGCTTTAATTCTGTTTAAATCAACCTCAGATTCACCTGGGACCCGGAAACACTCAGGTCAGTTCATATTCATTTATACATTAATGAAGAATCCGGAGTAAAGTTCTTATTTATCACTCCGTGTTAGCTTTAACGCTCTCTGACGTTACAGCCATGCTACTAAACTCTGGATTAACAACAAATGATTTAAAGTTCACATATTCTGGTTTTATTTATCGTGTGTTTGTATGTGTCCATGTCTTATTATCCACATAGCACTGAAATAGAGTTTTTGTAAAGGATGATTTACGAGTCAGGTTGATAATATCCGGGTTAGCCAGAGAGGAAACATTATAAGTCACTTAAATTCTACTTATTTTCATTATGTTTAACTTTGTGCAAAATAAGTTTCTATGGTTTTCTAATCCGGATGAAAACACAAGAAAAGCAGTAACAAACACATCCTCACCTCCACATCTTCTGTAAACTTGACCACATTTAGTTCCTAGTTCCAGGCTCTTGGTACTGGGGGTGGGCAATATGAGCAAATAAATATATCTATATAAATATATATTATTTTTTAAATTCTCCGATAATGATAATCTGACGATATCCTACTACAAAATGCATTAAAACTCTACTTGCTTACAGCTCTTTTTTTATTTTTAAAGCGCTTCATACATCTTCTGCAAAACATTTCCCAACAATATTCTATGGCAATATTTAACAAGTCATTAAACATGTCCTGGCTGTACAAGAATCCCAGTAGAATGTGCCAAATCAGGTTTGCTCATCAGTATCTTAGTTAAAGCTGCTGTGAGGAACTTTTAGCTCGTATCGATTCTGGTGCCCCCTTGTGGACAAAGTGATACCTCTTATCTCCTGTCCTGTACATGCAAAATAATTGTCTTCAGACAATAACCTCATCCTGTTATCTTTTAACATTTAGACTTATCTTACAAAGTGATTATTTGCAATGAAAACAGCCAAAAAAGGGTGTTTCTAAAGCGATATGTCAATCATCTGTTCTGACACCTACCCCCTCAGAGCAGTTTTAGACATTAAAATGACAACAGAGAAGCTATCAGTATTGTTGTAGATGGTCTTGTTTGCTTTTGAGGGTCATAAAGAGGCATCAGTATCAGTTTCAGTCAGTTTCTCAGCCAGTTAAAAACTCCTCATAGTGCCTTTCAGCTTTTGTAAAAAAAAAAAAAAAAAAAATTGTAAACAAATATCATTAAATTGAGATGAAATCAAATGTAAACTTAATTAAATATTTTAAACCAAATAGACAAACAATACTAAGTATTGTCACTAAAGCACACACTGGCATATCAATTTGGCTAGAACTCTGCAGAAACTCTTCACAAGTTCAGGTTATTTATTCAAGTTATGAGCCAAAAACAGCAGTCTGTGTTCACCTCTTGTGATTCCCACCCCTCGAGAGGATTTACATCACTGCCCACCTCAGGGATCATCAGGTAGCTCTGGAGCTCATTTTCAATGGCAGTGGATAGTGACTCCTCTTCTCTTGTGTCTTGTTCTTTGAAGTAACATCCAAATGATTTTTTGTCCTTTTTGGGTGGCTCCCTTGGTACCCTTAAAAAGTTCCCACAGTAATAATAATAATGGCAAGGACAAAGATATGCATTGTGTGAGCTTTATTAAGAATTTGCAAGTAGAGTTTAGTACACAGAGATCAGCGGTCTGCACAAAGAAGAGCAAAACACACAAAAGGGTGCGGCTGCTTATCTTTGTTTCAGTGCATCAGTTCCTGGTTTCCCAGAACAAACAGCCTTACTGAGAACAGATTTCGTCACAATCTAGTTTCCTAAAGGCTGAGATACTCAGATATGAACCACACAGGCAGGGCTTTTAAATCTCCAAACAGAGTGGATTTAACATAACCCAGTTAAAAGCATATATAGATACACTTTGAGCCTGAAGTCTTGTAAAAATAAAACTCTAACCTGTCCCCTTCTCATGCAGGTACTACATGGTGGCAGGTTCAGCACTCATGGAGCCGTCCACCAAGCCTGGGAACAACCAGGTGGCTGATGTGGTCTTTGTCATCGAAGGGACGGCGAACCTCGGACCCTACTTTGAGTCTCTGAGGAAAAACTACATCCTTCCTGCTATCGAGTAAGAGACCTGAGATTTATACACATCTTGTTGTAGAGTTAGTTTTCATGTCGTGTCTAAATTCTGATATTATGTTTGACAGATACTTCAATGGAGGGCCGCCAGCAGAGACAGACTTTGGAGGAGATGTAAGTGTTTCTGTTCACCTTCTTTCTGGTTAATTTGATGGTAAAGCTTTGTTAATTATTGGAAAGATTAATGTTCTTTTGTTTTCTAGTATGGAGGAACACAGTACGGTCTTGTCGTGTTCAACACAGTGGACTGTGCTCCCGAGTCGTACGTCCAGTGTCACGCACCCACAAGTTCTGCGTTTGAGTTTGTCTCGTGGATCGACAGCATTCAGTAAGCCATCACTCCAAAATGATCATGCCGTGTCATATCACTGAATTTAACATAACAACACATACTAAACTACTCTCTTTTTCCTCTCAGGTTCATGGGAGGAGGAGCAGAGAGCTGCAGTCTCATAGCAGAAGGACTCTCTGTGGCCCTGCAGCTCTTTGATGACTTTAAGAAGATGAGGGAGCAAATGTGAGGCTTTCATGATGTTCACACAACACCAGAATCTCCTGGAACAGTGTTTTAAACACATCAGTTCTCTTCAGAAATGGAGGCATCATCACCAAATAATCTGTTGTTAGTGTAGAGAATATAACCATGTGTTATTAACCTTTGACACACCCGAAGATTGTCCTGATTAGTGATTGAAAATAGGACAAAAATAGGCACTTATTGTTGTTTTGCTTAATATCTCAAAAGTCCTGGCTCTGTTAGATGTCTGCCTTATAAGGTCAATGAAACCATGAAAAGTTGCACATATTAAATATCTCTTTTGAAGCAGCTTTAAACACATCCACACTTACAGCAGGCTGACTTCTCTAAATCCCCTTTCACACATGCACTCCATGCTTAAACATGTCCTGACTTTACAAGGCTGGACAACAGAGACAATAACCTGTAAGGGGCTTAAGTGGTAACTCATCACTACTATAAATAAATAACTCAGTGGAGATAAAGTTTCAACTTCTTGTTTTGTTCTTCTCTTCATCAGAGGTCAAACCCACAAAGTGTGTGTGCTGCTGTGTAACTCTCCTCCTTACCTACTTCCTGCTGTGGAGAGCGTCAGCTACACCGGCTGCACAGCAGACAACCTGGTCAAAATCATCCGAGATGTGAGCTGACATTATAAACCTGAGACAACTTCTAGTATTCTATAGATTGTGTGATGCATGTGTTGAACATCTTTTTCTCATGTTGTTGTTTTTTCCCATCTTAGAGGGGAATCAACTTCTCTGTGGTGGCTCCACGTAAACTGCCAGCTCTGCGGTCTCTGTTTGAACGGGCGTCTCCAGTAGGCGGTGCAGTTGAACCCCATCCAGACTACAGTCAGGACCCCTTCCACATGGTCCTGGTCAGAGGCATCTCGCTTCCTGGTGAGAAAGCACGACTTAACACCTGGTTTGTGTGGGAGGTTCTGAGCTCAGACCCGTCTGTCCACATTTCTAAACTTTCCTTAGAAGAGAGATAAAGCTGCATTGTGCTCCGAGGACGGTTTCACTTGTTAACTCATAATTATATATTTAGGATTATTTTTGGCACTTACTAATTATTCAACATCTGCGAAAAAGTTTGTTTCTTCACAGTTCAGAGACACAGAGCAGTTCATCCCTTTATTAATATCACTTCTGATGAATGCTGTTCAGAACTAGAGCTGGGAATCGCAGGGAACTTAAAGTACGACATGATATGATATAAAGAAATATAATATAGTGAAATATTATAAGGTGTGATACAATATGATGCATATATGATATGATACCATATAAGATGCAACAAAATACAGTATAATCCATTTAATATGATAAAATTAGATCTAGAAAATTAGGTATAAATTAAAATTAATTAAATAAATACAAAATATTAAATAATTAAAAATGCATAAATAATACATTAATAAATTAAATTAATTGATTAGATAAAAATATATAAATAAATAATAAAAAAATAAATAAAATTAATTGATTAGAATAAAAAAATAGTTATAAATACATAATTGATGAATAAATTAATAAAAATAAATAACTTAATAAATATATGAATAAATAAAATAAATAATGAATAAATAAATAAAATACATTGAATTAATAAAAATAAATATCTAAATAAAATAAATATTGAATAAATACATTTAATAAATTGAATTAATAAAGATAAATAAATACATACACATATTAAATAAATAATGAAATGTTATTGCCTGTGATAATTACTGTACAGTGATACTATATTCATTGATAAACAACCAGACAGTTATCTAACAGTATGTTACAGTATTTGATGAATTGAAGAATCCACAGATGCCTCTATCAGGTGAATGAATGAGGTGATATTGCACAAGTCAGATGGATGATATTCTGCTGTATCAGTCTTTTTTGTCATCCATATTTTGAATAAGTTGCTTTAACTATACTCTACTCTAACACAAGCAGCCACAGCTTTCATAGATTGGTGGCGGTCAGGAGCGTTTAATAGAGAACATATTGGACATGCGTCTTGTCTGTGAATGTTCTGCACAGAGGAAGCTGTTTGAAGAACCTTTAATGGAACTTATTCTCCAACAAGGGGCTGAAACAGTGAATCACTGCAGCTTTAATAATATGATGTACTTACCTTAGAGATCTTCTTTATATGTGTTTATGTTCGGGACAGCTGCAGAGGTCTGCACACTCAGCCGGGCGTAGCCAGTTATGATGTTGGATGGCAGCAGTCTGAGCACACTCTCAGAGCTGTTTAGTTTAGTTTTAGAGAGAGACGTTTAAATTAATCTTAACTTACAGCATGAAAGCAGAGACGGGACATTAAGGGGAGTCTGCACGGTTTGCTGTGCAGCATTGTTCATGATCAACGTCGTGTTGTATGTAAAACAATGCAGAAACAGCTGCTCACTTATCGGCTGCATTTAAAGCTTCTTGTCTCCAGACACACTTATGATAGGATGTTACACTTTTTGCATTCATAAGAGCTGCAAACAACACAAGTAGAGCTGGCACAAATGTTCTTATCTCTCCCTGCGAGTCTTTTGTCTCTGCTCCTTTAACTTTAGCTCCTTTAACTGCTCTGAGGTCCCTCCTGAACCTTCAGCGGAGTTTCCTCTCTGAACTTTCTGTTTTATTTTATAGTTTTAACACACCCAACACATGTTCCTACAGTAATAACGTCCCCTCTTACATGGTTTCGGACATTATTTCTCAGCTTCTCATGTGCAGTGCTGCTGGAGACAGAAAGCATTCACGCTATTGTTCTCTGAGGAGATTACACCAGGTTCCTCCTGAGTTGGCGGTAGCTTAAGAAAAGACTTCTTGAGCTGCTCCTAATGGTTCCTCCTACACTTCTCTGTGAGTAGGAGTCCATTCCTGGTAAATGTGTCTAATCCTTGACTTTTAGTGAAGAGCTGTTTCGCCCCTACATGGCTGCTACAGAGCAGCATCACATCTTAAAACTTGTGTAAAAGTTTGGAGCTTGTTCTCCTCTGTCTGCAGTATGAGCTGTGAAGTTGGAGTTCATGATCCTAAGAAGAAGTGTTTTCTGCTTTACTTACTCTTAGAATAAAGCCAGTGTGTCACCTGTTAGAAAACAAACTGATGCTGATTCATATTGGCTGTTAAAATCTACCAAGCTGGTTTTAACTTAAATACACTTGAATAGTTAGACGACACAAAGAAAGAATCAATAAAACCAAAGCTTGTTCTCCTCTGTGTGTCTCCAGTGTCTTCAGGTGGAGGACCTGGGCCGCTCAAACCCGTCCTCCCTCCTCAGCCCAACTGTCAGACTCTGGGTGGAGCTTCCCAGCCCGTTCCACCTATAAACCCATCCCACTCCTACCCGGTAAGAGGCCAGCAGCCACGCAGGGCTGTGAGACTTTCTGCACACTTATTCCTGGCTCGGTTTCATCGACTGTCCTCTCTCTGAAATATTTAACCAAGCATTGTCTTTCTATGAATCTTCTTACAGAGTCAGACCCCCATGTCTGCCGCTCAGGCGGCCGCACAGATGGCAGTGGAGGCCGCCAACAACCAGAAGAGGCCCTGTGAGTTACCAGTGGGCTATTTACAGTAGTCTAGTCTGCTAAAGATAAATGCATGGACGAGTTTATTGAGTGATTTGTAGTAACATCTTTTTAAGGTTAGATCAAATTAAAAGTATTTAAAGGGATTTTTAACCCCGGTCTGTTCCTCTCTCTCTCTCTCCTCCAGTCCCAGGAATGGTCGGTCAAGGTCCTCAGTTCCCCGGTCAGCCAAACATCCCATCAGTCGCCAGCGTGAAGCTCAATCAGCCGAGCATATCCACAGTCACCACGGCCACGCCGCCCATGATGCAGCAGCAACAAGTCCCTCCCAATCAACAGCAGCCTGTCCCGCCTCCAGGGCAGCCGGTGCCCAATCAGCAGCAGGCGCCGCCTCAGCAGCAGCAAGTGCTCGCAAATCAGGCCGCCGCCGCCGCTGCTGCCGCCGCCGCCTCAGCCCAGCCCAACATGGTAAACCCTGATCATTCATATAAAAACCTGTAGTGTCGTATCATCGGTCTTATTTGGAGGAGAGTGATAAAAACGTGTGCTGCAGGGAAAGGTTAGGGACATAAATCTGAGCGACGTGTTGCAGAATACAAGTCTCAGTTACTTCAGGTCTCTCGCTGAATGTATGGAGACACATCAAGAAGATGATATCACTGATCCGAGGAAGATAGATGATTAGCCGACCAATCACAGAGGAGAGAGCGGGATTCAAATATTCCAACGTGATTGTTTGGTTCCCTAGAATGAGACTCCATCTTTGTCTTTTGGCTAAGTCTGGTGTATTCTTTGCTGTTACTGTAGTGTGTGTGCTGCAGACTGAGCAGAGAGCATTATGAACTGTGCAGTTTGAGCACATACCTCATGATCAGACAACACCAAAGCTTTCCTAAGAGGTGTTTTCTTCTTTACTTACTCTTAGAATAAAGTCAGTGTGTCACCTTTTGGAAAACAAACTCTGATGCTGATGCATATTGGCTGTTAAAATCTACCGGGCCATATATTACTCTGCTTTTAACTTAAATGCACTTGAGTAGTTAGACGACACAAAGAAAGAATCAATAAAACAAAACAAATCCTCTATTGAAAAGTCATCCTGGGACCGTGTTTTGGAACACAGCACAGTGAAAACCATTAACGCCATTTTTGGGTGCAGGATCTGGAGATGCAGTCTGATGTCAGCAGAGCTTATAAATCAAATACTTCCATTCTACTTATGTTTTATTGGCAGCGAGTGAAAGGAGGCCAGAACAGGAGAGCCTTTTTCTCACTTGCTGCATTTTGATCTTCGGTAGCTGCAGGCGAGCTGGGGATGACTGACTGACTCCCACGTAAAGAGTTACAGTCATCTCGACGTGAGGTAATTATAGCATGTGAGGCAGACTCCAGATCTCCTGCAGACTGAATAAGATATTTTCTTGCTGTTGACTTAATGTGAGCAAAGCGACCAACAAAGCTAATGAGACGCCGGTCTGTGCTCAGGAAACATGTGTGAAGTGTAACAGGCGATATTTGGTGGAGTTAAAGCAGCACCCAGCTGTGGTCCTGATTGGTTATTCTCACCAGGTTGTAAACATTATCAATGTTTAAATCAGATCAATATTTTTAAAGTGTCTCCGTCTGTGTGAGGAGTCAGAGAGTCGAGTCTTTAATCTGTGCCGTGTAGCAGCAGCAGCAGCAGCAGCCTGGAGCTGAGTGTGCTGCCTCACGCCGTCAGAAGTCTGATATCAAAACGAATTTTAAATGTTACAAGTACTGTCGGATCAAAAAACCAGGACTGTGGTCCTCCTCCATAGAAATCAGTGTAGGTACAGTCACTCTGCTGAACTGATGATTCAACATACATGTGTTTATAAAGATTAAAACATCAACAAGTAGCAAAAGCAAATATTTAACATGTTCTGTTTTTCCTTTAAAGGGTTCTAACAGAGTAGTTCATTTGCTACCTTTTATATGTCACTCAATGGAAACAAAAGCATTAACCTTCTTAAAATGCTGCCGTGCTCATCTGATTGAAACACAAATAGATTTTGAAAGTAGGGGTGACCCCAAATAGTCGAATATTCGACGATTCGTTCTAACGAGTCTTAGTCGACTGCCAATCTCATAGTTGAATATTTGCATATGAAACGTGGATCATTCCATTCAAACCATGGGGGTGCTCAATGTCAAATTTTACACTATTTTCCTGTTTCCCGTAAAAAATAGTGTCTCATATATCCTATTTTGATATAAATACAGACTTATTTAATGTAATTCTGAGAACAGCTCTTGAAGTGTTAAATCTCCTTAAAGTGGTAATTAAATCTCCCCTGGTAATTAAAGGTGGACTCTCCCATTTAGTGGGACCTGTGGAGCAGACGTACCTCAGCTGGCCTTTAGATCTTTCTACGTTCATGGCAGCTCAAAATGTCAGGAAATAAAACTTCAGATGATCCTAAAAAATAGTGATGAAGATGAGGAGCAGCTTCATGAAGAGGGCTGTGAGATCAAGGATTACCGGACCACACAAAAACTGTACGGGGCCAAAAGAACCAGGAGGGATACCCAAAGCTGTCTGAAGCCTCAAAAACAATCCACAGCATCCCATCCACCTCCACATCATCAGAGAGGATATTCTCAAAGACAGGATTTACAGTCAACAAAGACAGGAGCGCACTTCTGCCTGTAAACACGATGGTTTTCCTCACGTATAATTTGAAAAGACTCAAGCGGACAAAGACGAGATGAAAGACTGTTTTAAAAGGTTCTGTTAAGAGATTTAAAAACCCTTTAGCTGGTTCAGGTTTGATTTTGAACATTATACAAATGTTTAGCCTTAAGTTGGACAAACTACCCTCTGCAGTGCTGCTCTCTGCTGTGTGAACACTGTTTAAATATCTCCTGATTCCTTACTCTATAGTGGAGCGTTGTTCCATGTTTAACTGATGGCGGCTTTATTTGAGTTTTCTCTCCTTCATCACCTCGTTGTTTTTGCAATATAGATTTAAAAAATCTAAGTTTTACACTTATAATATTCTGTTGTCCCTTTTACTTTAAGCTACGAGTCTCTTAATTGTAAAGGTTTATGTGTAATATTGTCATGCGGTCACCATCATGCAGACTTTGTGTCAATAAGGAAAAACAACAAACATTCCACTATTCGTCGACTAATCAAATCCTTAGTCGGGCTCACCCCTATTTGAAAGTGTTCAAATGATTAGAATTATTAGATTCATGTGCAAGAGAGAACTACTTGGAAGTAACTTCAAACACTGTGAATCCTTGATTTACAGAGAGCTAGACTTCATCACACCACAGACTGCTGTGGTAGTGGACCAATGACATCGTGAAACCAAAGAAGGGGTTCAGTCAGGGCGTTAAATTCACTTTTTACCTCATCTGTCATTGGCTTGTGACCTCCAAAAATGTACCGGCCCAAAATATTTTTCACCAGCCAAATAAAAAAATCATGCCTTATTTGATTTAAAATAATTACCATACATTTTTATTATGAAAATCCAACTTAAGCATCACTTAAAGAATACAGATATGTACAGATACAATTAGATTATTGCTATTTTAATTAGGTTATACTTCATTTCAAGGTGGCTTCTACATCATCATGTATTAGAAATATTAAATATTAAAATATTAGAATATGTGTTGCCACATCTTCCTTGAAACGCTCTTCCCGCCGTGCTTCTTCAAGCAAAGGGAATGAATAAAAGTCCAGTAGCTGACGTCATCAAATCACAACACAAGTACAGCGCGCCGCGAGGGTCAAAGTTGACTGACAGTCGGCAGAAATGGGCGAAAGTATAAAAACAAAACCTCACACGCAATACAACACACACCCGCCAGTGGCGGGTGTGTGTTGTATTGCGTGTGAGGTTTTACACGCCAAACTAATTTTTTACCCATCATTGGCGCTTGGCAGGTGTTAATTTTACGCCCTGGGTTCAGTGATTGGCTGTGAGGGAAACCACACAAATAGTCACTTTGTTTGACCTCATCAAGAGAAGGATGAAATCATTTGACTTGGAAAGATTCAAAAACGCTGGGTACGACATTCACCCTGTTGACTCCTCAGAGGTTACAGCCAGAGGTGTTACTGAACACTGCTTGTGTGCACTGATTTTAACATTTGAAATGTTCAAAAATATATTTTAATCTAGTTTAAAGCGTTCATAGTCCTACTGTAACAATCCCTTGTTATGTTCTCCACCTCAGATAGCAGCAGAAGCAGAATACATGAAGGTGTTGTTAGATTCAGGTAACAGGCTAACCTCCATCTGGAATAATGGGAACTTAACTCTTCTCTCTGATTTGGGGTTTGGTGAAGTATTTATGGCCACAGGAAGTGTAATATTTAAGATACAGAGGTCATCTAGAGCTCTAATTGAAGCTTACAAAGTTTGGCAGTTTTTTAAATACAAATGAGGAAGTGACTTTGACCACATGATGCTCAAAAGTGACCATTTCCTATGAGGTTTCATCCAACAGATGCTGTTTTTATAGTCTTGTTGTGTATGTTGTGGATGATATTTTAAAATCTAAAATCAGCAAGCAGCAGAATCTTATTTTGCCACTTTCCCCTTTGTGTCAGGATACTCTATGCCAAATTTCATACTTGGAATATTTGTGAAAAAAAGGCAGAAAAAACATCCTGCAGGCCGGGCCCGGCTCCCGGCCTGTCCCCCTCGTCCTGACACGTATCCCCTTGACGGGTTAAGCTCCTGCTTTGCTCTGAAATTGTACATCTCTGCGACGTGTAACACCCTCTCTCCTCCTTTATTTTCTTGACAGGCTGGTGTGTCCGGAGCTCAAGGCAACGCGAATGCCATTGGACAGCCGCAAGGTGTGGCCAATAAGATTGTAGCGTGGACGGGCGTTCTGGAATGGCAAGAGGTAACATTCAGTAAAAGGTCTAAATTTGAGTTGATGCAGAGTGGCAGATGTCCTAAAGATGAAGCTGTGTCGCGGAGAGCGATGTGAGGAAGAGGGATTAAGCTTTTTGAGAAGCTTGGACCGTCGAGGATGAAAAGCCGTCCTGGTTCAGAGAGGGGCAGAAGTCAGTTCAAGGAAAAGTTCAACATTTTGGGGGATTTTACTCATCAGGTCTCCCGCCGCGAGTCAGATGAGTACAGAGCGCTCTGTTGTCTGTTTGGAACAAATCAGGTCACAGCCAGCAGGTGATTCGAGTAGCTTAGCATGAAGGACGAATAAAGAGAGACGCCCGGAGGAAAGGAAATCTGAATATGAACTCATCTTAAGTTTTGACAATACACAACCTTCTCAGGGAGACGCAGTGACTTCCTTGAGGTCTAACTTGTTGCGACACGACTTCTAATGTTTTAATTTGTAAACATTAGAGGTGCTAGATGTATTGTCTCCGACCTATCCAGGCTAGCTGCTTCAACACTTTCAATCTGTTGTCATGTATTGGTCAAGTCATTAACTCCGCGGTTTGAAGCTTTGATCCTATGTACAGATCTTAGGTCTAAATGACTTTCTGAACTGTTCAAGTAGATTGCTGATCTACTATCTAACATACTAACATACCTCATTAGAGTGAGATGATTTCTCCAAGAAGCCAAACAGTCAACTTATTTCTCTGTAAATCCACCAGACTCAATTGGTAAAATCTGTCATTTTCACTCTCAGAACACGGGAGTTGTTTGTTTACCTCTTCTTTAATCAGTTTGTTTGTTTCTGTTTTTGTCATTTTGTTTTATGTAAAAGTAACTTTAAACACCAAATACACACAAACAAAAGAGAACGCACCAACGTAGGCAGTGAAAGATAAGCAACTCCTGTGTTCTGCAAGGTGGAAGTACTGATTTTCGTCCATGCATCCTGCTGGCTAAGAGGGGATTAACGTCCAACCTCATTTTAATCAATGGGTTTGTTACTGTAGGAGTTATTCCCATAATTTTGTCAAACACTTGGTGGCAAAAAAGAGACATTTTAGTGGACATGCTTTGATTCGGCACATGTGCACGGCTGCTGGATGAACAATCTACCTATGCCCATATATGGTCATCCAAAATATTTGTGCACGTTTTTGCTACAGAAGAAGTTTTTTTCCTCCATTACAGGACGAGTTAACAAGCTTTGATTACAACTGTCACCAGTGGAACGCGGGCTTAGCCTAATGGTCAACTTGGGCGCCCATGCCTGCAGCCTCTTTCCCGCCGGTCATTCCCCCACTCTCCCGCCCAGTTTCCTTCTCTATCCACTGCCCTCTCCTACATATATATATATTATATTTTTACACCTTTATATATATATATATATATATATATATATATATATATATATATATATATATATATATATATATATATATATATATATATAAAGGTGTAAAAACCCCAAAAATATAACTTTAGAAAAACTGTCACCAGCATCAAACTGTCTGGTTGTTGTTTGGTCGGTTGTCAGAATCGATACTTCAACAGCAGACTCAAGTTTGACGATATTCTGTCAGGATGGCGACTGTTTTAGAGCGACTTTAGAGCACTTTAAAAAAATGTTAGGCTTAAGAGTGACCCTGTTAATCAGCGACCTTTATCTAGTTGTCATGTCATTAATTATCATGATTACAACAGATGTTTAAACACAAAAGAAATCCTTGGGAATGCATCCTCATTAGAGTCCTCCACGTATTTATAAAAATATGAAATAAAGGTTTTAAAATCTTGAATCAGTTTTAATATTTTGATCCTCTGACTTTATCCAAAGAGGAGAATAAGTGTGTTTTGTAAACTTGCTGGTTTGATCCCTCAGCTGTAAATCAATCTATATCAGAGAGCAGAAATAAAACACAAACAGCAGGACCCTTTAAGTAGAGAGGTGATCATCACAGTGGTGAGTCTTAATAACCACCTGTCATTGATTATTGCACAGTGTGATTAATTGCACATCATTTTAGCGTCTTGCTGCTATTGGCTTAGCTCAAGGTCAGATCATTGAGTTTACAGTTGCAGTGCTGAGCCAGGAAAACAGACGGCTAATGGCTCTAATGCGACACTCACAAGGCCCCTCAAGTGTTTGTGTTTGGTGGACGGGCTCCGATCGATCGCCCTATCGACCCACACTTCCATCCTCTCTCTTCTGTTTGTCAAAATCATCTGTGTGGGTCAAGCGGACGGGGAGAAGAGTGGGAAGCTCGGGAAAGTCTTGTCTTTAAGATTAGGAGCATGAAATTCTGCTCTTAATCTACCCTTTCCACCTCCACTGCTTTCATCAGAGTGAAGCGTCTCTCTGGTGGAGTAATCTGCAGTGACGGGATGGAGAATCACATTTCTCTCTTTTATAAATAGTTCTGCTTGTGCTGTATTTCATCAGTATGTTCCTGCTAGTTTTTTCTTGGCTTATTTATGGGCTAACTTTCCTGAAAGGTTTTGCTCACACTTTTCAAACAGACCCAAATCTAAGGCAGATAAATTGGATTGTTTTCCTCCTATTTCATCTCCGGATCCTTTTATTTCCTGTGGTAACAAGCCCTGGAAACAAATCAACCGTTTGTCTGCAGAGAAGCCAGAACAATACACGTGTAATGGGCTGCACAGGGACTACAGTAGGCCTGACTAATAAGTGATTGATTAACCATCAATCCTGTATTGATGCCTTGAAGATGAAGAAGTTTGGCGGGATCCCAAGTGGGATTGCCGCATCGATGGGCGTAGAGAGTCGTCCTTTTTTCTGTCTTTCCCTGACATTTTGCTAGTAAGGAGGTTATCTGCAGGCCTTTAAAAGTCCATCCATCTGTCCATTTTTTTAATTGCTTGTCCTGATTGGGGTCAGAGTTGAAGGCAGGTTGCACCCTGCTTGTCCTTTTTCCTCAGCGATGTTCTCCAACCGCTTAAGGACAGCTGGGAGGTGTAATCCCTCAGCGTGTCGCAGGTCTTTCCTGGTGTCTCCAGCTGGTTAACACGCAGAGCACAACCAGAACGACACAGTGAGGAGGGATCACCACATGAAACTAGTTCCCTCAATTTAAAGAAGAATTACAGCCTTCAGGTTTAACATATGATGATGTTTTATGTTTTTAAAGTAGAAAAAATCCTGGAGACTTTCCCGTAGATTTTATTGATGTCGTGATGTATTCCTTTGGGGCGAACGCACCTGCTCAGTGATGTTCACATATGTTCCCTTCAGGTGCTTCTTGTAGCATCGACAGGCAGAGACTGTTATTGAAAGTGTCTGACGGTGTTACAGATTACAGAAACAACACAACTAACATGATTTCTTTAAAGCTGCTGAACCCTTTTGACAAAAGCAGTCATCAGTCATCATGATGTTAGAAATAAACTTAAGACTTACAGCTTTAATCTAGCTTTTTTTACCCTGATCTGCATTATTATTATAATGCAATTATCATTGCTTTAACTTTTATTTATCTTATTTAATTATTTATTTATTTAGCTATTTATTTCTTGTATTCATCTGATCTTGTTAACTCTACCTATTTGTTTAAATGTTTCTTTCCACTCTTACTTATTTTATTAATTTTACTGCATTGATTTTATTTTTAAGTATTTTATTTATGATCATGCCTTTTATAATTTTACCATTGCTGTTGTTTTCTGTCTCTGTTATTCTGTGCAGCACTTTGGGCTGCATGTTTATATGTATGAAAGGTGCTTTATAAATTGAGTTGAGTTGAATCAGAGGAGATAAATCATGTGGTAAATTAAAGCTACTGTTTTAATCAGTGGAGTCAGGTGATTTTAAAGCTCCATTGAGTAGTTTTTATACGCTCATGAAACAGACTAAAACTAATACTGATGTACCCGTGTGACCTACAGGAGCAATCAAGACCATCAGCATAGAGATTGACTCTCCCTATAATGTTATTTCTTATGTCTAAAATGATGGGCAAGGGGGTAGGTGCCAGTTGCAGTGAAACAGCATTTCTTTTTTCACATTTCCCACAGTAAAGATTGTCAATGAGTCATATATTTGACTGTTACAACAAAGCAGGATGTCATTTTTTGTTGAAAACACTATCAGATAGATCTTTATTTGTCCTTAATAAGGAGATTTGTTGCCACCGTCTGTACAGGAATACATGTATGAACACAATAACCATAACCATCCACCCAGCCTCACAGCAATGGTGCCCCGCATCCCACAAATATACACACCAGACACGTATGCGCACACTGGGCACATATAAAACACACCGAACACATATGAAAACACTGGACACAAATATGCACACCGGACACATATAAACACACCGGACACATATAAACACACCGGACACATATAAACACACCGGACACATATAAACACACTGGACACATTACAGTGGCATTCTGTTTAGCAGTGCTATGGCCGATGGGACGAAGCTTCTGCCAAACCGGGCTCGCCTACAGTAAGGGGATCTGTACCTGCGACCGGAGGGGAGTAGTGTGAAGACTGAGTAGAGGGGGTGTTGGGGGTCCAGTGTTATAGTGCGTGCTCTGCGTGTGATGGCTCTGTTGTTGAGGTCAGACAGGTTGGGTGTGGGGAGGCGGATGATTTTGGTGGCAGTGTTTGTGGTGCGTATGAGTTTGTTTTTGTTGGAGACAGTTAGCATGTTGTAGTAGCAGGGGGAACAGTAGAGGAGAATGGGTATCAGACATGTGCAGGATAAAATCAGCATAGAGAGTTACCACTTTGTCCACAGGGGGCGCCAAAATCAACCCAAACAATAGTCCCATCAGAGGAGCTTTAAAGGTCGCTGTGTAACATCTTTTTCTGCTTTCAAAAACAGCATCTTTGTCTTTGAGCATCAGGTTTTGTGGTTTTTAAAATGTCTCTTATATGATTTTTATAGGTCTTAAAATTTGAATGGATTTTAAAAGTAAAAACATAATTTACTTGGGATTATTTCCTCCAAATTTTTCTGATTTTTAAAAATTAATCATGCTGTGAAAAAGCAAAACTGAAATACTCGTAACACTAAGCTGTTGTAAAGGCCTTCATAGAACCCACCTTAAAGACTGACGACTTATATGATGTCATTCTTAATGCCGGGGGGGTAGGTGTCAGTGTGGTGAAGAAAGAAAACTTGATTCACTCTTTTTGATGACAAATATTCACAGGAAGTGATACATTTGACTTTTACAAGAAAGTAGAATGAGCTCTTTTTGTCAGAAAATGCAACCAACATATGTATGGGAAAGGTTTAGCAAAGGAAAAGAGGTATAACTTTGTCCACAGGGGGCACCAAATTCAACAAAAACAGAACGTTCCTCACAGGAGCTTTAAATTAATTTTTTATATTTTACTCCCACTCTTTTCCCTTTTTTTCTCTTTTAGTTTTAAATCAGTCTTTTATGTTTTATTACTTGGTAGAAAATGTGCTATACAAATACATCAACCTTACCTTCTTCAGGCTCTTTATAAAAATCTGTTTTTTGTCCCTCTCTCTCGGTCCCTGTCGTCCCCTCAGAAGCCTAAAGCCTCTTCCATGGATTCGGCCACCAAACTGACGCGCTCCCTGCCGTGTCAGGTGCACGTTAACCAAGGGGAGAATCTGTAAGTATCCCGATGCACGGTGAAGTTTATATTAAATACACAGTGTTGTTTATGTTCTTATCGTGTGTTCAAACAGAAACACAGACCAGTGGCCTCAGAAGCTCATCATGCAGCTGATTCCTCAGCAGCTCCTGGTGAGACTTTTGTTTCTGCTCTGTGTCAAAGAGTTGTGCTGACTGTTGTTTGCATTTTTTAAATGATGCCTTACTAAGTGCCTGCTCTCTCTGCAGACGACCTTAGGTCACCTCTTCAGAAACTCTCGAATGGTTCAGTTTCTCTTCACCCACAAAGACATGGAGTCGTTGAAAGGCCTGTACCGCATTATGGCCAACGGATTTGTGAGTTTTTTTTAAGCACTTTACGTTTTCCCAGAGCCTCAAAGTGTTTGTTCCCCCCGTGTCCCCAAACTTATCCATCATTTAGTGCACCTCAATACATTTTCCATGAGTGGCAAGCGAGTGCAGGTTCCACCTCTGTTTGGTGATTTGACTGAAAGCTTCATGTTGTGTTGCAGTGTTGCGGTGCAGACTCTAGAGGGGGTTCCAGGCCACACTTTAGGGCACTCTCATGGTAGAGCATGTTCTTTTCAACATGCTTTGCCATCACTGCAGATATAAAAGTGTTACTCTTTAGTCCTGATTCAGTCTCAGGAGGATAGCATGATGATTTTTAGTGTTAATGGGGTCGAGCCTTTGGGAAATAGAGGATGTTTAACAGCATTCTGTCCAGCTGAGCTCTCCTTTCAGTCTGATTTAGGTTAACACTGCAGAGAGAATGGAGTTAAAATCATTTGCATTCATTAAAAAAAAAAAAAGGAGTGTGTTTAGTCCTCAAGCCATGAGTCATGTTATGTCAAGGTTTCACTCTGCCCTGTGACCCTCCCTGCAGGCCGGCTGCGTCCACTTCCCCCACACCACCTCGCCCTGTGAAGTGCGGGTGCTGATGCTGCTCTACTCCTCCAAGAAGAGAATATTCATGGGCCTCATCCCCAACGACCAGAGCGGCTTCGTCAACGGCATCCGGCAGGTCATCACCAACCACAAGCAGGTCCAGCAGCACAGAGCGGTGAGTGGTTGAAGCAGGGGAGAAAGAAGGAGGACGTGTGTAGTGGAGGAGGTAGTGGTGGTGGTGGTGGTGGAGGGGCTGAAACCAAAAGGAGGTGATAATGAGGAGGCATTATCGAGGAGCACTGGGGAATTGAGGTGCATTGTTTACGGCATTAAGGTGCATTGTTATTGACATTTCATTTAGCGAGCCCAGTATCTTCACAGCAGCCACTAACGGCTCTCGCTCTAGTAGAAGCTAATGAGGCTAGCATTAGCTAAATTCCTGCTGCAACATTAGCTCTCGCACCTCATTATCTCTGTTTAAGGGAGGTGCAGTACATATGCACTCTTTATGCGGAACATGTTGCATCCTCCACCTCGTACATCGTATGCTCCGTGAGGGTGTAGAGGTGAATAAACTGAGAGAGCATGCTCTCACACTCTGACAGTTTTAAAGCTCCACTTTATGAGGTACACATAATAAACAATCTAATGCAGTCTAAAAAACTGGCCGGCCTTTAAGTCTGCTTCTCTTATGCCGGTATAATCTCAGTGTCAGGAGGTGCTAATTCAATTATGTTAGCACTGATGTCATGGCTGGTAATGTGTCAGAGCTGCACAGAGCTGCACTCTGTTCCCTGCTCATGTATGTTTATAGGGAGGACACAAACAACTTCTGTAATAGAATAAGACAAAATCACATCATGATACTGCAATTTATTTATTTATTTATTATTTTTCATTTTAAAGGACCATGCATATTAATTAACAAACACTTCTGTAAATATGCAAGAATTAGCCAAAAGTCTACTTTAGGGGTGCTGGTGGCCTAGCGGTCAAAGCGCCCCACGTACAGGGGCTACAGTCCTCGTCGCAGAGGTTGCCGGTTCGACTCCCGGCCGGTCCACCATTCACTGCATGTCTTCCCCCTCTCTCTACTCTCCACATTTGCTGTCTCTCTTCAGCTGTCCTATCTAATAAAGGGGAAAAAGCCCAAACATATAACTTCTGTATCTGTAATCCCTTGCCAGATGTTATAAAGGCTCCCTAAAAAGATAAATGTTAAATAAATAAATGAATAGATAAATAAAATAAAGTCAAATAAAATGAAAATGAGAAGGGAGAGGAGAAACCAAAACACAAAGCAAAAAAAAGAAAGAAAGCAATGAAAGTTCAACATCCAAAGAAGCTGTAAGAGGGCGTTAGATATCAAGACTAACTTTGTGCACAGTAAAAGTGAATCATTGCATGAGACTGAAAATTGTTGCAGAATGAAAGATGGGACGAGAGACTCACTCAGAGCTGAAACCAAAATATCTCAGTCACCTTTCGTTTCATGGCAAGAGTGAAGGACTGTGAGGACGACCTGAGCGACTGTGTGGCAGGGTAATGAATTGTCAGAGCGGTGATGCAGCATGGAGCAGGTTCTTGTATGGCTTTTGTAGATACTGTACCAATGTCAACTTTTCCACAGTGTCAGAATGCCCCTTGGATTTATAGACACCTTCTTGGTATTTCTGGTGTAGCAAGCAGTTAGCAATAACTTCTAGCGATATCTTCCTTTTCAGTTTGCTGCATTGTTTACCGTCCCGTCACAACTTCAGAAGCAAGCATGTGTTCGGATCAAAAGTGAAGCAAAGTAAAACAAAGTCATATCTTAGTTCATTGCATCCTCGAGAGTAGCGCTCAATCAAATGTGTCTGGCGACTCTCAGTTTCACTGTAAACAGGACGCTGCACAGAGGCTTCAGGCATCCTTCAGCATCATGAGCCCAAAAAAAGAATTGATTATCTTTTCATTTATTTGCATTCGACAGGTGTTACGTTTGCCAAAAGAACATCATGGTGCACATCTGAAAAAAGTGACATTTAAAATGCTTTTTTGTTGAATGGAGGTCGGATCGTAGGAAGTTAGGTTTGAGATCTCATCGTCTGATCAGTGTCGAGCAGATTTGTCGCCCAGGTTTGAATTTTTGGATCTGGGATAGATTATCTGCACATGCACGCAGACACAGTTATCAAATCACGATTGATAGGAGTTGTGACGCCATCACAGTGGATTGTGTTCCACCTGCTTTTGCTCTTCACTGACTGATTCCCTGCATATTATTGGTCAAGACTACTAGCCTGGTCCTGCACCTGCAGAGTCTACAATATGTGATCCAGAGCTAACAGTTTCTTGACATAAGAACGTCACATTTAAGTAGAAAAATAAATAAACATGATGATTGGTTATGTAAGTATTATCTGCAGCATTAGCTCTATTACACTTGTCTTGTTGTGCAGATCTCCTGCTGTGTTCATCAACTCAAGATATTCAGACATTCACCTTTCACACACTTCTGTCATGTTCACTTTGCTTTGAGAATATGAAACGTTTTAAGAATGTGCTTCATTATATATATATATGTATGTTCCAACCGTCCCCTATGGTTTCGCCTTATTGAATCTTTCAGTTCAGCCTGCCCCGGTCATGTTAACATTACATGATGTGCAGCAGGTGAAGTGGAGTGGCAGTGATGTGTGAGGCAACCTTTAGGGACCGGGTTAAAAACTCTGGAAGCTTCCCGCCTCTCTGCTGAAGCTGGACCAGTTCCTGTGGCTGAGTTCATCACGGGTTACAAACGCTTCCTTACTTACATGACATAAAAATTTCACTTTCCCTCTCCGCTCGTCCTCATCCCTGGAGGAGAGCTGATTTAAAATGTGCCCTCTGGATTAGCCGTCTCTTCCATCGCAGGGCTCCGCTGTAGCTCCTGCAGCTCCTGCAGCTCCTGCAGCCTGCGAGGAGGAACAGAGAGAGAGGGACGGCTGCTGCTGCACAGCTCAGGAATAATGCTGCATGCAGGCAGAGAGAAAGCACTATGTCTCCATTTAAAATTGAAGCCTGCTGTCAGGTTTACATGACTTGGATTACATTTCTGCTCTCATCAGCCGTGATAGTGCGTGTTTGCTCACCCTGCCAGTTTCATGTCTTTACAGAAGAGCGTCGGCACTATATGCGACTCGGAGCTGTGTGTGTACGAGCATCAGGCATTTAGAGAAGGCAGACAACATGAAATTGTAATGAAGAGATTTTTTTTCCCCCCCCGCCTCTTGTGTATCATCACATATTCAGTGCTGCATTGCTAATAGGGAAGCGCTACAGCAATCTTAACGTAATTAAAATTTTAATTTGGACCAGTAGTTAAGGTTTCCCTGTAGTGGCTTTCATTTGTTCTGCATACAGCACGACAAAATGAAATGTTTTTTCCTTGAAAAGAGATGCAAGCCCTAAACCTTGATCTGGGATTTTACAGGTTACTGGGTCAAAGACGGGAGATAAATCATAGAAGGGAGAAGAGAAAGAAAGAGGCAGGCGCTTTGTGAGCTCCCTCAAAAGACTGAGAGTTCTGCTTTTACTGTTGGTCAAAAACACGCCGTGCATTAGTGCAATCCCAGCGTGGTTTTTCAGATTCAGCAAGATGGATGAGTGAAGGTGTTTTTCCATCACGCTGTAGTTAATAATTTGTGCTGAGCAGGAGGATGAAGCACCCTTTATTCCTCCTCGTCTCTCCCTGAGCGTGGAAACAGAAGCCGCCGCAGCACCTGCAGACGACGGCTAACTGCTCCCAGTCACAAATGTCACCATCCTCAGCATTTCTCCATCTTCTGATGTGGGTTTCTCTCCTGTCTGATTCCTTCTTTAAGCACAGGACTGTCTGCTCTGAATAAATAAAGTCCACGTTGTAGGTGTAAGCATGTGCAATAGATCTGGGTGATCAGAATTCAGCTCACAGGTGTGTTTCCAACAGGTCCCTCCCCTTTCCTTTTTAAACTCCACGTTTGTAAAAACAGCTGCTGGTTACTGTATGTGACTGTTGTTTTTTTTTAAACTTCACACTTTGCTAACAGCTTTAGTCATCAAGCTTGAGTTTACTTTAAACCGTGAAATCCAAAAACAGCAAACACAGCAGCAGGTGGTGCTTCAAGTGTCATCATGTCCGTGTTTGTTTTTGCCTTTTCGTCGGCACACTCACGAGCACAGAGAGAATGTTTGCTCTCAGCCCAACGCTCTCAAGTTGTTAACACAGTAAACATCCATTACATGGGGAGAATATGTCCACTGAAGATATAGATAAATGGATTCATTTACTGCTTGTTTTACTTTAGTGTGTCAGTAAATATTGTTGAGGCTTAGAATAGATTTCTTGTTGCTTCAAAATATTTTAACACAATGTTTAGTTTTTATTTTATCGCCACCAAGACAAAAAGAGAAAAAAGGAATTTAAAAGAATAAAACTAAAATTAATAAACAATAAAAGTAATAGTACAAGATGCTTAGAAGTATCACTGAGCATATTATTTATATTCAAACATAGTCATATTTATATGCATCTATAAATTCATTTACCACTGCATCACATTTAACAGAGAAATATAAATATATAGATTATAAATAAATAAAAGAAAATGAATTCCTTAAAGCTCCTGTGAGGAGTTTTGAACTGGCTGAGAAACAGACTGAAAATGATACCGATGCCTCTTTATGACCTTCAATAGCAAACGAGACCATCAGCAGCAACACTGACACCTTCTCTGTTGTCATGTTTAACGCCTGAAACCGCCCTGAGGGGGTAGGTGTCAGACCAGATGATGGACATCTCGCTTCAGAAACAGCCTTTATTTGACTGTTTCCATGGACAATAATCACATTGCCTGATAAAGTTGACTGTTAAAAGACAACAGGATGAGTTTTTTGTTCAAAACACTACTTTTGTATGTATAGGACAAGAGATAAGAGGTATCACTTTGTCCTCAAGGGGGTGCCAGAATTGATACAAAACAAAAGTTCCTCACAGCAGCTTTAAATAACAAAATTAAAAAATAAATACAAATATCTTAAATAAACAATAATAATAATCAGAATAACAAAAATACAAATAATACAAATAATAATAATAACAATAAACAAAAAAGGAATAGTACAAAATGCTTATATATAAGTATCACTGAGCATAATATTAATATTCAAACATATTCACATATTTAAATGCATCTGTAAATTCATTTAAATTTTTAAAATTCAATTTAATAGAGAAATATATATTTAGATTAAATAAATACATAAAATTAATTGATTAATAACAAAATTAAAAAATATATAAATTATTTATAAATATTAACAATAATAAGAATTAGATAACAATTATCAGCATTGTAAAAAAAATGATAGGAATAATACAAATAATAATAATAATAATAATAATAATAAACAAAAGTAATAGTACAAGATGCTTTAAATGCCTATATAAGTATCACTGAGCATATTATTTATATTCAAACATATTCACATATTTATATGCATCCATAAATTCATTTACCACTGCATCACATTTAACAGAGAAATATAAATATATAGACTATAAATAAAAAAAGAAAATGAATTCCTTAAATAACAAAATTAAAAAATAAATACAAATATCTAAAATAAACAATAATAATAATCAGAATTTTAAAAATTAAAATAATCGTAATAATAATCAGAATAACAAAAATACAAATAATACAAATAATAACAATAAACAAAAAAGGAATATTACCAGATGCTTATATATAAGTATCACTGAGCATAATATTAATATTCAAACATATTCACATATTTATATGCATCTGTAAATTCATTTAAATTTTTAAAAATCAATTTAATAGAGAAATATATATTTATATATATTAAATACATACATACAATTAATTGATTAATAACAAAATTAAAAAATATATAAATTATTTATAAATATTAACAATAATAAGAATTAGATAACAATTATCAGCATTGTAAAAAAAAAGATAGGAATAATACAAATAATACAAGTAATAATAATAATAATAAACAATAAAAGTAATAGTACAAGATGCTTTAAATGCCTATATAAGTATCACTGAGTATAGTATTTATATTCAAACATATTTATATGCTTCTATAAATTAATTTACCACTGCATCAAATTAAATAGAGAAATATAAATATATAGATTATAAATAAATAGATTAAATTAAATTATTAATATCAAAAATTTAAAAAATGAATAAATTATGAATACATATAAAAAAAATAGAATAATCCAAATAATAATAATAACAACAATAATAATGATAATAAACAGAATAATTATCAGAATAATACAAATAATGATAATTATAATAAAATATTTAATATAGTCTGGTAATAGAAAAGAAGGCGGAGTTATAACTCAGTCTATCTGTGATATCCTCATTCCTGGCTAAACCCTCGACTGCAATCATTCTGTGCTCTAACATTTGTTGTCTGGGCTGCTAAACTATTCCGTCCATCCTCTCTAACTTCTTCTAATAATGTGACATCTGCTTTGTTTTCTTTATTCTGACTGAAATACTTTTAAATCAATGTTTTAAATCTCCTCCTCTCTGTTTCAGAGTGAATATAGATTTAATTTAGTAGCCGGTGATGTCCGTCATCATCTTGTAAACCTCCATTTAAATCCTTGATTTCGGTATTTCAGGATGTCACTATCGATGTCTTTTGTAACCAGAAGTAATAATGTCTATAAAACCTCCACAGAGGCTTCAAACTAGAGGAGCTGAGCGTCTTCAGAGGTAAAGCAGAGCACACTCCTGCGTACTATCTCACGTTTGTTTCTCTGTGCAGCAGTTAGGAGGAGGCGGCGGTCCAATGCAGCCCGGTCAGGTGGCCCCAAACCAGAACTTCCTCAACAGACCTCCAGGCCCCATCCAGGTCTCCCACGGCAATGTCCAGCAGCAGGTACCTGATCTGACTCTGTGTGTTTCTGCCTGTGACTCCCTCTCTCACACTGCCTGGTGTTGACACCTTTACTGCCCTGGTGCCCTGCTGAACTCTGCATGCCTGACTGCTAACCCCCTTTCCTCCACTGTCCTTCTTTTTTTTCCAACACCACCACCATTTCTCCACCTCCTCTCCTCCTCCTCTCTGATCTGTGTCCAGTCTGTGGTGGTGGGCATGCCCCCTGTTAGTCAGGTGTCTATGATGGAGGAGCAGCAGAGGCAGAACAACATGGTGAGACTTGATGTAGCTTCTTAACACGCAAGCAACATTTGTGCAGGGTACTTAATGTCAGGATCAAGGAGGTCCAGCTTTCACTCTGTTGGGACTTCTCTTTGTGCATAAACACACCGTCCCTCCTCTCTCACTGCTCAGAGTCAGCCTGGTGGACGGCTGACAGCTGTTGAATGTTCCTCCTGTAGCATGCCATCCACAAACACAACAACATATTTCATTATTAACATGCATGTGTACGTTTGTATATCTTATTGAGGAGAAGTTGTTTGCACTGAGCACGAGGTGAGGGACTGTTTAAACTTGAAAAGCTGCATTTTGTGTCAATTACATGTCTTGGAAATTAGCTCCATCAGAATCAGCCTAAAGGTGGAACACTCCTTATATGTGCAAAATCAACAGAGTTTTGTTTTTCAGCGTGCAAACTGTGAGGTGAGCCGTTTCCTAAAAACACTCTGAAAGGAAGGAACCACCTGTCGGTCATTAAAGATGTAGAAATGAGCTAAAAAGTTAGGAGCTGTCATGAAAGACGTGTAAGATGTCTCACACTGTCCCTCAGATGACGATGAGAGCAACTGGACCAGCAAACCAACAAGCACCGGTCAGCGGCGCTCCACCCAACCAGGTATCACAAGGCGGACAGGCGCAGGCTCAGGGTCCCATTCTCCGCCTCACAAACCCAGGAGCCAATCCGCAGCTCCGCAGTCTTCTCCTCAGCCAGCAGCAGCCAGTAAGAACAGACCGTCTCCTCCTGTCTTAAACATCTCACAGTCACTGCTGCTTCTCCAACGTGTCTCTTCTGTCTCTGTGTCTCAGCAGCAGGGCGGCGTGTCTCACATGCCAGGCATGATGTCTCACCAGGGTTTGGGGCAGCAGTTGGTCCACCAGGCGCCAGGAGGGGGGGCTCAAATGCAGGGCCAGTGGAGGCAGCCGTTGGCAGGTCAGCAAAAAACCCCCGCCGAGGAGGAAGGAGATCAGAAAAAATTTAGACTTGAGAAGACACCAGATTTTTTTGAATATAGGTCATGAAAAATACTCGATGAAGGTTCAGAAGTTTGAAATCTGAAAAGAAGAAAAAGAAAACCTTGTAGAATAAAAGAGGAGGACGTTTCTGTTGAACACAACTTTGAGAGCAAATCTAGTTCAAGTTCTTTTATTGTCTCCCTTCACTTTAAATCAGCTGACACCAAAGAGCACTCTTCCTTTTGTTCATTCCTTTTAAAATTTTAAATGTGTCTTTTTAACTTCCACATGCGTCCCTGTATATATTTGACAAACACAAACTAGCCGGTCTTCTATTTATCTACAGATTCCCTCCCAGTGTTTGTTGTTTTGTTTGAATTAGTAGAAGAAGTCTGGAGAAGTTCTGGCGTGTTCATGTATCGATGTGGAGCCCAGACTTTAAAGAGTATCTCTGCTTGAAGAGGATTCTCCTTTCTATAGGACGCTCAAATCTGACAATGCAGTGATGAGTTATAACCAATGAGAGTGCAGGTTAGATTTCTGTCGCACATCCTCTGAGCTCTCTGATCGATGTTTTAAGGACACAGGGAAAAATCTATATGTTTGATGGTTAAACATCTCAATGATCCCAAACTAATTTTCAACCAGCAGAATTTTTGTTTCATAGAGAAAATTCAAGAAAACAAACAGAGAAAACAAAGACATTTCCCCCCTTTTTTTAGATCTTAAAAATGATCATCAGATTTCAGTTTTCCCACTTTCCTCTTCAGGCCTCCATGTGAGGTTTATTTTAATCTAGTCCAAATAATAATAATAATAATCTTTATTTATATAGCACTTTTCAAAACACAGTTACAAAATGATTTACAAATAAGAAAGAAATGAAAAGACAGTAAAAGACAAATTTGAGGAAGACAAAAGGAAATAAAACAATGTTGGACGAATAAAAACAACAAAAGATAAAATATTAAAACCATCAAAAAATCAGAAATATAAAATATAAAATCAAGTGATAAAATCCTGCCAGAGATCCTTCCTAAAAAAGAATATAAACCTCTAGGTTAAAACATGCTCAGGTGACATCTCCTGTAAAATCACACTGATAAAAATGTGACTGTGAGCAGAGCCTCAGCTGAGGACCTCAGGTTACAACCGAGCACATATGGAGTGAGGAGATCAGAAATGTATTAGGTGGCAAGTTCAGATCATCTTTAAAAGTCAACAATACAATCTTAAAATCTAACATGTATCCAGTGGAGGGAAGCTGAACCAGGAGTGACGTGGTCTCTCTGTGAGAGGTGTTGACTTCTGTTCAGAGTTTCAAACTGGTTGTGAAACAGACTGAAATTAATATTAATGCCTCTTTATAGCCCACAAAGGCAAACAAGACCATCAGCATCAAGATTCATATTTCCATATGGTGATTTATAATTCCTGTAACAGCTGCCAAGAGGGTAGGTGTCAAACAAGATGATTACAGCGTACTGACAAACACCTTTTCTATCCACGTTTTCTGTTGCAGTTATTCACAATGAATGACTGCTGACAGAAAGCAGGATGAGATATTTCATGGGAGGAAACAAAACATACAGGGCGCTGGTGTGGCCCGGACAGTGCTCCCCACTCTGTCTCTGAGTTTCCTGTTCTAACTTCTGTTTCACTCTCTCTAAAGAAAGGCATCAAATCTACAAAACTATACCTTAAAAACCTATTTCACATATACAGGAGAAAATCAGCAAAGAGATAAATTATAATAATACATTTAATTTATATAGCCCCTTTCAAAACACAGTTACACATTAAAAGCATAGATAAACATTAGATGTTGGACCTGAGCTGTTTTAAGATTTAATACAGTGCACTGGACATCAGAACAGTGAGCTCTCTGGGTGTTTTTAAAAGTAACTTAAGACTTACCTTTTTAATCTAGCTTTTAATTTGGAGTAATGTTTTTTTAGCCCTGGACTGCATTATTATTTTAAACATTGGTTTAACATTTATTGATCTATTTATGCTGATCCTGTCAACGCTACCTTATTTTAAACTTTTCTTTCCATTCTTACTTATTTTATTAATTTTACTGTGTTCATTTTATTTTAATTTATATTTAAGTATTGTATTTATAATCATGCCTTTTTTAAATTTTAACATTAATGTTGTTTTCTGTCTCTGTTATTCTGTGAAGCACTTTGGGCTGCATGTTTATATGTATGAAAGGTGCTTATAAATAAAGTTGAGTTGAGACAGGGTGTGCTGGAATTAAAAATAAGTTTAAAAATTGAGCCAATAAAACACTAAAACAGGATTCACAATAAAACAAAATAAAATCTAAAATAACAGAAAATTAAAAACGGACAACCAGCAGATTTACTCTGAAAAGGCCTTCCTGTAAAAGTAGGTTTTAAGGAGTGATTTAAAAGAAGGTGTGGTAGTTCATGGCTGTGACCACAGGGGGCGCCAAAATCAACACAAACATGGAGCAGCTTTGATTTTAATCCGTTAGCTCTTTGTTTGTGTTTCAGGTTGTTTTCTGACAAACTCGTACAGGAATGTTTTTTATTTGGTGTTTGATTTGAAAACTCTGAGATGTTTAAAGAAGAACGTTTAACATTTTCAATCAGTGAACTCCTTCAAGTTGAGAAAATGAACGGCTGCAGGGCAGGAAAAAAAGATGTGATCTAGGAAATAAATGTGAGGTCATATGTGAATAATGTCTCCAGGTTGAGAGGCAAATTATAACTTTTAGTTGTCTAGATTTCTTTGTACTAACATTAAAATATCACCTGATATTATGAGCACTAAGCCCTCCATAGGAAGTGTCAAAAGAAGAAGAAATGACACTCTTTCAGTCTGTTAGATCCTCCTGTCCTGTTTTGAAATCTGACTTATAAAAACTGTATACATGTGAATAACATGAAGAGAACCCACTCCTCTAAATCTCTCCTCTCTCTCCATTCTCCCCAAACATCCAAACCTGTGTGCAGCTCAGATCCTGATGTCAGGAGGTCAGAGAGGAGCCGTCCCTCAGCCCGGGATGCCTCAGGTCTCCAGTGTCATGGAGGATGAGATCCTCATGGACCTAATCTGAGCTAGCGTGCTGGACTCTGCTGGAGCAGGCTCTTGTTTTTTTTTGTTTAGTTGAATCTTGGCAGCCCTTTTTTTTGTAGCCAGTTTGGACACATGCATCCGCTCAGTTGCTTTATTGCTACAAATGTTCAACATAATTAAGGAACAAATCATGAGTAGTTTTTTTCCCCCTTTCTTTTCACGGGACTGAGCAGCGGAAGTCAATTAGGGGCAGACAATGCGAGCATTAGTTTTTCATGTAAATGGTTGAACCGACAGCACGCTAATCCTCCACAGTGAAGAAGCCAAACCAGTGGAAACAGACAATTATGTTCAGCTTCTGCAAACACCACTTTTCTATACATTGTATCATTGACTTCTGAAATAATGTTTTATTTTCTTTTTAAATCTTTTTTTTTCTCTGTTTGATTTCTTTTTCTAATCATGCTGAAGTCGTTTTATGAGGATGAAATAAAGAAGCATAGATTTATCGTCTTTGCTGTCGATGCTTGATGATGATGATGATGATGTTGATGCCCTTGTGAAGTCCAGCCAGCGTCTCTCCGCAGTCCCGCCGCCCGCTGTGTCGGCGCAGATTGGACCCGTAAGGTGAGAGTGAGCCTGAAATAGACTCTGCATTAGATAGTTCAGTGTCTTTTTCTGCCAAATAGTGTCACAGTGTTAATTTTAACTACTCCAATATGTCGTGGAACCACAGAGAGTCCTCTTGTGCCAAGTAGTCCTACCAGATGGCATCAGTTGGCCATGCTTCCTTTGGCATAACGTACAATCAGGCTGACCGCATGCGCACACGGATCACCCTCCTCGTATAGGTCCACACTTTGCTCTCTGAACGTGCTCTTGCGTGCACATTCAAGTTAAAGCCACACACACTCTGACACACACACGCACACACTCCCGTCAGGTGACATGGAGCTAAAGCTGCCTAGCCGAGCAGGAGGAGAAACACACATGAACTCTGCTTAACCTCACACACACCTCCATAACACATATCAGTTAGTGCAGTTTTTTTTTGTAACACTTGGACACTGTGTACACACACACACACACATGTACACACTCACCACCCAACAGGAAGTGATGTCAGTCCCTGTCACCTGGGAGACAGAGACGGTTGCTAAGTTACTGTGACAGTGGGTTCTTGTTTCTGAGCTTTTTTCCTCAGCCCCGCTTTCACATGGACTCACACAGATAGACACTAGTCCCTCAGTGGCTGCTGTTCATCCCTCCCATCCCTTAATCACTGGCCGGCCCTCCGAGCCCAGCTTAGCTTCACTTTATCATTCTCTCTCTCTCTCTCTCTCTCTCTCTCTCTCTCTCTCTCTCTCTCTCTTTCTCTCATCTATCTGCTTCCATCTCACTATCGAGCTATTAGCGCCTGTCGGAGCTCATAAGTTTTTCAGTATCTCTTTTATTAAATGTTCACAGGTCCATGTGATGAACTTCAGGGGTAAATAAAATTAGGTCTAAATTGCTCCTCAGTCATCACGATCGATGCACAGACGTCAACCATGATGTTTATTTTTGACAGATCTTGCAGAGAGTAGCAGTACGTTCAGTTCGGCCATACAAACACTCTTATGTAAGCTATATCAATGTGATGGCGTGTTATGAAACATGTGGCTTCAGGTGTGTCTATTATAGCTTTTCAACCACAAGTCAGAATGACATTCACTTTCAAGCGGCGGCCATTTTTCTTCTAGTGTTGCATTGCTGTCAATGTATGGCAGAATTTGGTCAATATATCAAGACAACCATGTTTTGATGACCTATTAGCCACCGCTAGCTGCGTCTTCATAGCCAAGAATAGCTTTTAACTAAGTCCTAGCTCACAGTATCATTAGCTGGCCGACAATAATGTTGCATAAGACTCTTAGCTTGGAATGTTCACCTCTCATCTTTAAACATGAAGCTATCGCAAAACTGCAGTTCCTTGAGCATCCACTAGAGGCTGGCTCCGGAAATAAAGGAAACCACATACACACACATTCAAAAAAGCTGATCTTTATAGCAGAAATAAACATGTTTACAGCCTGGTACAAGAATTTGTTTTGGTGTGAATAGCTAATTTCTCCAAAGACACACTTAGAAGATATCAAATTTACAAGTTTTGCCTAATTAAAGTCACAGCTGACTTGATTGGCATGCAGGAACACTGTAGCTGTTAGCGACAAGGCTAAAATCCGCCTCTTTACCTCACACTAGCATGACAGGAAGTTAGGTTGAGTTCAGCATTTCTAACATGGCTGCCGCCGCCGATTGGCCTCAAAACAGCCCTTCAGGAACAGATGGGTGACGTCACGGATACTACGTCCATTTACTACACAGTCTATGGGTTGAATGAAGTTCGGTTGAGTCAGCATTTCCACTGATGATAGGCTTCAGAACTCCTCAGAAACTACTGAAGCTACGTCCATGTGCTCCACAATCTATGCTTCCAGGCTAGCTGCAACCTTAGGTGATGAAAAATGAAGCTGCAGTTCCTGGAGTGTCCACTTGAGGCTGTCTGCAGAAGCCAAGGCAGAATGTTACAACGTTACAACACAAGCAAGAATGTCCAATTGAACACAGGTGCTGATGTGCAGATCACATGTCACAAAGAGCTGACTCTGAAGCTTCCTCACATGTAGAAAGGGACTCTGCAGATCTATTGTTTTTGAGTTACTGCTTCAAACACTGGATACTACAGAGGAGGGGACTAGCTCAAGGTATCTAATGGTGAGTTGTTTTTAAAACTATATCTTGAAATATGGCCGACTGTCCCAGTATTCTTAACATCCATTCTCTGTTCAGCTGCTGATCCTTTAGAGAGTATAGATGATTGATTACGAGTCCAACATAATAACAGCATTGAGCCTCCTATCTCATTTGGCATCAGATGAAAATAGCCGCCCTGTAATTGTTGAAACTCCACAGTATTAAACTCCTGAGGCTCTCACATTGGGAATGTCTACGTGA
>NC_048291.1:26291571-26326571 GCF_009762535.1 Notolabrus celidotus
CTGGGTGAGGTTTTTGTTGAAAACACTACTTTTGCATGTACAGAACAAAAGATAAGAGGTATCACTTTGTCCACAGTGGTGCACCAAAGTTGATATAAATAAAAAGTTCCTCACAGCAGCTTTAAGTAATCAAGCTGAAGGTAACGTCAGACATGGTGGACAAGCCTTCTGCAGAAGCATACACGTTAAGGTCTCTGTCCTCACTCTGCTCTTCTTCTCCCTGAAGCTTTGCAGACGACACACCTTTAAATAATGACGTCACAAACTTTAACACTGTTGCTGTTACCATACGGCCGGGTAATAAGGCAAAGTAACTCTAGTAAAGCATTTAACTACTGAGTAAATTTAGCAGTGAAGTATATATGCTTCTTCATGGCCCATGTCGGTTTATAATATTAGCATTTAAAGTATGATTAAGTGCACTTAACCTTGCCCGTTACGTCCCTGAACGAATCCCTGCATATGACCGGAGTCTGATCTGTCTTTACTGCACAGAGGTCCGCTCTTAATTTAATGCTCCTGCTTCATGTCTCCTCCATGAGAGGGGAGGCAGTGGACCAGTTTAAGGGGGCCGGTTAGTGCAGGCTATGGGCTAAAGATGAAGATTATTCAGCCTGGTGGCAGAAGTGCTGCTCGGCATTACGGGGTGTATAGGCCCGGGGCAGAGTTTGTTTTACGCCCTGCCGGAGGAGGTGTTGACAGGAGCGAGCGATGTAGGAGCAGGAGAGACAGACTTATTATTAGGCCTGGCCTTGCTGAGAGCAAGAGTTGGTGTTGTGATGGTGGTAGATGAGTTTAGCCTGCACATGGAGAGATTAGGAGGAGGACGCGGGTCGGAGGAGCATATAACACCTCAAATTGGATTTGTCTCCAGGGGCTGCTGGTCGGGGTCCACTTGGCCTGACTGTGTGCAGATCAATGGCTCCATTGGACCTAATGGATGCCAGATAGGGCTGTGTCTGATAAGAGAGGAGTATTGGCTATAGTGGAAGAGATTCAAGCTTGGTTAACTTTGTGTTTAAAAGAGCTCCTTCTCTCACCGTGGGTGAAAACACATTGTTTTTCAGCATGTACACAGGCAAAAGCGTCGGAGCGTTCAACCCCTTGCTTGCTTGTCACGACAACCCGAATGTTCAATTTGGTATCACACAGGTTGGAATCTCTGCAGCCGGTGGCGTGCTGTTTCGCCATCAGATACGGATCAGGGCTCGGTTTGGTTTGGGCCTTGGAGGCTGTGGAGAGGAGTTCAGACTTGAGATAGCGTGTGTGAGGAAGGAGGAGGGAGATGTAGAAACAGCAGGAGGAGAAAGGCAGGCGGCGTGTTGTCGACACTGAGGCCATGTTTGCCCCACTTCCTCTAAAACCACGCTGTTCCAGTACAGAACAGCACGGCATGGGCAGACGGCAGAGGTTTCACCTGGGGACCTGAGCATAACCCGGGGCAAACAGAGGGGCCTGCAAGTCTCTTAAACCAACACGGCACAACACACAGCATCACCGGGAGAGGAAGGGGAGGCAAAAATAGTAGACATGAAGCTCTCTGTCTTCATATGAGGCGCATTAATCCTCACAGTGGCTCCCATCTTTATTCATTCATCGGCCTGTGGTGTCCACTCAATCAGTCACTTAAAGGCTGGCCTGATGGAGCGAGCCCTCCTCACCCACACAGGGAGCAAAGAGGAGGAGGGGGGAGGAGGAGGAGGAGGGGGGGAGGTGATACTCCAAACCGCCTAAGCAGACACTGCAGCACGGAGATACAAACAGAGCGGGTTGGGGAGGAAGAGGAGGAAATGTGAGGGGGCTCTTTTAAATAATGAGGCAAAGAGGGGGAGGAGAAAGAGGAAAAAAAGAAAAGGGTGGGAGGGATGAGACAACTGGAGGTGAAAAGAGAGTGTATGACGAGTGAGTGGGGTTCAAAGTAAAAGAGGAGGGCGAGAAGCGTCCATATGAAGAGCGATTTGATGGGGGGGAGAGATCCAGGACGACGACAACACCTCCACAGACTACTGAGGTGTGTGTGTGTGTGTGTATGAGGGAGAGAGGGAGGGAGTGTGTGAGAGTTAGAGAAGGGGAGGGATATCCACTGCACTGTTGTGTGACTGGAAATTTAATAGAGAGAGAGGATGGGAGGGAGGGAGGGAGGCAGGAAGGCAGCAGGGGAGGGGAGGAGAGAGGAAGGAGCGACGCAATGCAAAAGCAGCGAGCGGGAGACAGTTGTTGGAATAACAGAGGAGTGGGGGTACACTGCTGGACCCTCTGTGGAGAGTGCTTGTGTGTGTGTGCGTTGTATGTGTATGTGTGTGTGTGTGTGTGTGTGTGGTGGGTTAAGTGAGCGGGAACATAAAGTGCTAAAATGGGGAAAAGGCCGTGCAGAGAGGAACAGGTTGGACACCCTGTTGCTGCATCCAGACTAAAAATGTCAGGGTGACTCGTTACATTATTCCCCATCTAAATCATGCTTCTGTGAGAGAGTGTGTGTGAGTGTGTGTGTGTGAGAGCAAAGCTGTGGAGGGAGACACGTGTGTGAGGGGTGTGTGTGTGGAAACACGTGCCCATGTATGATGGAGAGCCGGCGCCGAGGTGCAAAGGATGTGAGACAGGAGCGATCCTCCGAGTCTCGATATAGAACGTTATCAATCCAGCACTAATCACGTCTGACTCCCCCCCCCCCTCTCCCCCAAACACTCCCCCTCCAACACACACACACACACACACACACACACACACACACACACACACACACACACACACTCTCCTTCCTCCTGCTATCTGACAGACGACCCACCACCACCACCATCCCACCCACTCTCCTCCTCACACATGTTGATACCCTGAGGTGTGATTGACAGCTCCACTCTGACCAGACCTTTAACCTTAACCTGGCCTTCAACCTCACCCCTCACCCCTTTTAATTACACCCCCCTCCCCTCCTCTACCTTCTCCTCCCTCCTCCCTCTCCCTCCACACAAGGAGAGTCTGCTAAACTGCTCTCACTTGAGATCAATAACAGAATTCTCACGTTCATTAAAGCAGAATTTCCTCCTTTAGCCTCCTTGTGGCTCCTCCCCCTCACTCACTCACCCACCACCTGTACATGCACTGCATCACACACACACATGCATCACAATTATGCACCTTAAATAAAGTGATGGGGGCTACAATGGCAGGCACATCCAGAGAGGCAGGCAGTCTCTCTCTACCGTACAGGTTGGTCTCCATCACCAATGTGTGCTTGAGCGTTGCCAAGGGAACCGGCCAAGCAGCAAATGTTCCCTATCACAAGCTGTAAACACCACCATCATCACATTATAGAGATTATATGACCATATGTGGATGGAGAACATGTGTGAGCGTCTCAGGAGGGGAATTAAATGTGATTAATGTTCTTTTTCTGCCTTATTTTTGCAAGAAAAGGGACAAAATTTGGTCTTTGAATGCAACATTTTGCAGCACAGATGAAGAGGCATGCACTCATACTTCACTGTGTTAGTCATAATTATAATAAATTGGATGCATTTGTTATGTCATGTTATTTTTGCCTTATTAATATTGAGGTCTGTGCTATGGGGCTGTCTGGGTCCTGTGTGCAGCGTGCATGCTGATGCGTCTGCAGGATATGCAACAGCGTCATTCTTTAGATTGAGCGTGGAAGAAACGAGAGAATGAACAGTGAGCAGAAACAATAAAGTTCAATTTGCAATGTCCCAGCAGCAGCAGCATGAGCAGCAGTGTAACGTCCCATCGCCATCGTCCACTGCCTCCATCCACCTGAAGATTTCTCAGACAATTCTTATTACCAGTGGTGGCAGCGCAGCATTTGGAAAGGGTGAATCAATCTGAGAGAGAGAGAGGAGAGGGTAGAGAGAGAGAGAGAGGGGGGGAGAGAGAGAGAGAACACAGTGAGGGAGTGAGAGAGAGAGAGAGAGGGGGAGAGGAGGAGAGGAAGAAGACAGCGTCGGCGGCGGCTCTGCAGTGGAATACGCTCATATTTGAGAGGAAGGTGAGAAGCTCTCTCGGAGTACTCGACCAGCCAACCTGTGCGTGCATGTGGAGCGAGGAGCAAGGGGGGGACAGGGACGTGAAGGCAGCATCATGAGATAAAAAAGGTGAGTCCATGGATGACATTCACTCATTCACTCTGTCGTTGCGCGCTGCGTGTGTGTGTGTGTGTGTGTGTGTGTGCGTGCAGTCGTGCTCAACAAACTACTAAAGCGTCAGGATGGAAATCCGCATTCATGACCTGATGTGGTGTGAACTGTCCAAGTGCGTGTAATCCAGTGTCGGACTCAGCCCCCCCTCCCCTTGCATCACTGACTGCATGGCTTCTTTGATATCCAGGAATTACATGTATGTGCAATGAGACTGTGCGCGCATGTGTGTGTTTGCGCGCGTGTGTTTGCGCGCGTGTGTGTAGGGAATAAATGAAATGCATGATCTGATTTCTGAAACTTTTCCCTGCAGCCTCTCAGTAGTGTGAGTGTTTATGACTTGTTAGTTTGTCAGTATAAATATGAACATAACCTTGGCGATAAGAGGAGCAGCCTCTGTAACACAAGCTTGTTGACGGGGCTTACTGCCTGATCCAGCTAACGCACAGCTTCCTCCCCAAATAAACTCAATTAAACCTCCCCCTTAATCTGCCCAGTTTACACACTTAATGTAATGTGTGTGCATGGGGGTTCAGTTAACCCCCACGTTTTGCCCACCCCCCCTACAATTGATGACCCTAGATTTGTGGTTGGGAAAAAATGCGCAGCCACCTTGCGGCTTATGCTTGGTGGGTTAAGCTCTGAGTCAGAGCCTGGGGGCCCCTCCGGCTGAGAACAAGGAGCGGATAGATTAGGACTGATGAATGAAGATCTACTGCCTCTATCTGCAACACAATGATACGGTTATGAGAGGATTTAAATGCTAATGTGCAGTGTTTCAGAGAAATCCGAATGGGGCTGGGGACTGGCGGGAGGAGATTGCTGGCAGTGTGTGTGTGAGTGTGTGAGCTCATGGACCAGCTGGATGATCTCGGGAGTTTTATGATAGAGAGAATAAGTTATTAATGGGGTGTTGGAAGGTGAAGTGGGGCACTGGGGCAGGATTAGACAAGAGAGGGGGCGGAGAGGGGGGAGTGTTAACTGTGTGTAGCCTGTGGGCTCAAACAAGAGGGGATGTGTGGGGGTATTGGTTGAGGACTGAGTCCTGATACTGTGTATTCATTAATGCAAAAGACTTGAGCAGGGTTGTCAGCATTGGTTTGCAGTAGCGGAGCCAGACAGTTTGGACCTGGGTGGCCAAACTGGGGCACTGACTGTTAAGGGGTGGCCAGGTGTAGAAAACATTAGGGGCTTACCCCAAAACTAGTAGGGTTACCTCCAATAATCACATCTACTTTAACTTCTTTTCATAGAATAATTTAACAAATGTTACAAATTTGCAGATTTCTAATGTTAAGATTATGCACTATGCACTTAGCTGGACTGTTCTTCACTGTTGTCCCCAGTGGCAGATCATGTCTTCCAGCTACAGTTGACTCACACTGTCCTGCTCTACTCTGGGAATCTGTGTTCAGGTCTGGAGTGACCCAGCACTTGGTACTTCGGTCATTATTGTGGTGATGTTAATTGTTGATGATGATAATGGAAGGTCTTAAATTGTTTGGTTGCTTCATTGTAGATGTTCCTTATTTTGAAAAAAACATAATTCCTTACTTATTTTTGTGCATTGCCTTTACACTGCTTGGCAGTACCTGCACCCAAATGGACTTGAAGCACTTTGTTCCTCTTACTGATCTTGTTTCCTCTTGTCTAGATCTTTGCTTGTGTTGTTCTTGTTCTCATTTGTACGTCGCTTTGGATAAAAGCGTCTTCTAAATGACATTGTAACATTGTAACATTGTAACATTGTAATGTAACTCGACAGAGTGTCAACATTTAAATCTGCTGAACTCTTTAAGGACTCAAAATGAAGATGATTGTCCAAAATCAAAGCATCAACAAAAATAATATTCAAATGCAAAGAAACTACTGTCTCTGCAGCTTGAAACACAACAACACAATACCTGATTTCAATATAAGTAATGCCTCTGAAATGGCAAATAGCCAATCATGTTTAAGAGTTTCAGGGTGGCCAATCAGTTTTCAGAGGTGTCCATGGCCACCCCTGGCCACCCCCTGGCTCCACCACTGTTGGTTTGTAGCTGGCCATGCAGTATCTGCTAACTAGAAGAGGGGATTCTCTTGGTATTCATTATACCTCTGCTGCATCTCAATCATACATAGTTGTCTTATAAATGTAAAAAAGAGAAACTTTCAGATTGTTTCATATATTGTAGCATTACACTACCTATTGTCATACCTAACTACCATGATGCTGTCAGACGTGCAGCATCAAATCTAAGTATTGATTGTATTTGTCTAAATCCATGTATATCAGTATGAGCCTATGATCTTCTGTTGCACAGGCATCTTATCCAGTTGTTCTTGTGTGCCTAGAAGGAATCATGGGTTGTGATTGTAAAGAAAAAAAATACATCTCACTGTATTATCTTAAACTTTTATTTTACTATACACCTTCATTTATACAGGTTGTTGTGTCAAAATGAAACTGAAAGGTTGTTTTCCACACATTTGCATGAGGATGGCTGAAGGAGAGTCTATGGGGGAATATGGAGGAGGCAGCCTTGTGTAAGATGGCTGGTGTCGTTTAATTTTTTCTTACCCCTCAGGCTTATTGTTGCCTTTGTTTTATGATCACCTCCATATTTCATTTAATAGTGGTTACAGCACCTATAAACTTTTACACCAATGTAGCTCAACCACCAAGCAATGACCATGACACATACCTTTTACGAGGCACCTCTCTCAGCATCAGCTCTCCGCTGGATCCAAATGAGGCCTTCACACAGGAACAGAGTGAGGAGGAATTTAAACTCCTGCAGAAATATTCAGAGGTGTTTTTTTTTTAACTTTGGATGGCTGGTGTTGTTTAAATATTTTGTTACCCCCACAGGCAGATTAGGCACTTCTGTTTTGCTGCCTGAATTTTATATCCTATGATTTTTATTCATGCACCTGTATTCGATTTAACGCTTGTTACAGTACCTGTAAACTTCAAAGCCTTCAAAGTACCTCAGCCGTCAAGCACAAACCATGACACATACCATTTATGAGCCGAGTTTCACTGCATTTTCTTTCCATTACATCCGAAAACAGGCCCGAGGATGTAAAAGTTTAAGAGGATTGTAAGTTTTTATGCCGCCTGTAAAAGTATGTGTTTTATCCAATCATATTGTGAGCTTTATGTCCGAAAAAAGTGCAGGAAGAGAAGCTCCTCTCTGTGCTGATCACCGGCTGAGTACAACAACACCAAGCGGTCATTGCAAGGCCCTGGCTTCATAAGGCGGATGTCACATGGTATCAGAGTTAAAGGCAAGGTCCTCCAGCTCAGGGCAGAGCTCCAAAATATCAAGACGTCTCGCTGCTGGGGAAGAGAGGCCGAAATGTCAGTGGAATTTGTTCGCCTTGAACTTTGTAGTTGCCCTCTCTCTGCTCCCCAAACCAGAGTGTTACCTGAACTACAGTTCAACACATCCACTGTATATAAATTTGTACTCCATCTCCTCCCATTGTACAAAAAGGGAAGCTAGATAACTGCTTGGATGTTTGCTGACATGTGCAGGTGAAGTGTTCTGGAGCCAGGGCATGCAGTATCGACTTCATGCCCCTTGTATGTTGAACTTTCTGCTAAAATGGCAGAACAGATTCATGTGTTGATGTAAGTGTCTACTCATGGTTACAGAACGTTCAGTTACTTGCACAGTTAAGTCGAGCTTGATTACGCAATGTAATTGGACTACTGTCTCTGTCCCAGTGTACATGCTCAAGGTGAGAATCCATTTATTGACTAAGGATGTCCACCATTGCTGTGGCAGGTGGCAATATTGCCTTTCCAGCTCGTTACTATCCGACCTTCTTCCAGTTGACGTATGACATCAAAAACCAAAGCAATCAGCAAACATGCTTCACAGCTCTGAAGCTTTCGTACGTACTCTAGGCTTTACCTTTGGAACAGATGAGATGCATGATCTCTCTCTCAGGTGATATCCAAAGGCAGCCAATGCCGCCTACTACTCGGCTTCTACACAGACTTCCAGGTCAAAGCCCTGCGTGCAAACTTTGGAGCCTGCACTGAACACCTCAGCCAGCATAGGGCTGACTGAGGTCTGTCTTTGACTTAGTGCAGTTATAGTCTTCTACTAACGTGTTCACAAGCATTTTAAATATCCAGTTCTCATCGGACTTAGGCAACTAATTGTTTTTTAGACATCTTGTAAATGTACTGATTGTTAAATTTTCTCCCACTAGTCTTCCTTTACTTAGTTAACCAGGCAAAGAACCGTGCAAGAGCATCATTCGTCGACAGAGCTGTCAATCATGATGTTGCAACCCTTATTTCTTTTCTTTTTTTAAGTTATACTTTTTGGGGCTTTTACACCTTTATGTTATAGAGGAGAGGATACTGGATAGTGTAGGAAACTGGGAGAGAGTGGGGGAATGACATGCTGGAAGGGGCCGCAGACTGGATTTGAACCCGGGCCACCTGCTATATGGGTGCGCAACTTAACCATTAGGCTAAGTCCACGCCCACAACCCTTATTTCTAACATCAAATAACTAACTCAAATTAAACTTCCATGTAAATCAGCAGAATAAGAAATAACTGCTACAACAGAAAGCATGTTTGAGAAAAATGTCTCTTAACACATAAACTAAAAAATGTCAGCATTTTTTCCTGTTTGAATTTTGGTAATTATGTCCTGCATCTCCAAAAATACAACTTTTAAAACGAGTCAAATTGTATTTTAAGTTTCTTGAATAATTTTGCTTTATTACAAGAAAATATATTTTTTTACATGCGCTCTTGTTTTAATTCTTCCAGTTTGACTCATGTCCCATCTATTATAGAAGAGGATTTATGATCCATGCTGCAGCCAGCCACCAGGGGGAGCTCTAAACGTTTTGGCTTCACTTTTGGGGAGCTGTTATGCTGCCCATTTCTTTTCTTGTTTACTCTATTTTTCTTGAAGGTTCCAAGCAACAAAAAATCAACCACTCATAAGTAAGTGGCTGCATGAGAAATGAGTTGGAGTACTGTAAAGCTCATTTTTAGGAATTTAGTGGCAGGACAGAAAAAGAAAAGAAAGAGGGACAAGCTGTTTTAAATAATTGAGCCTGTAAGTAAGGAAGAGGGATGGGGTTTCTGCTGCACTACTTAGGTCAAATCTCCTATTGGGTCCTGTAGGATATCAGAGTCGTGACCTAGTGTGCATGTTATTAAAATTGAACAATGTCAGGATTCACCCGGAAAGGTTAACACGGATTAGTTAATGGGATTCAGGTGGAATATTTTATTCAGTTGATTCCTCCTTTAAGGATTCTGTGCTCTGCTCCACATGCTGTTCCACTGATGGTGGTCTCAAACTCTGTCACTGTGGGGGACCAAAGGAAAGACTATCCCAATATCAGGATGCTGAAATCTCCCAGCATCCTTTGCAGCGTGAATGGACCTGATGCACTTTCGGTTCAGTCTGAAACTTTTCCAGCCGTCCCAGCTCGTGGTCATCTTTCTTACCTTCAACTGTCCACCGTTTATTTGAACATGCTGGCACACATGTTGCACAAAACGGAGCGCTTCTTCTTTCCTGTGTCGCACATTAAGCACCGGCTGAACGATTCCAGTCATTTGAGGAATCAGGCCAGGCTGCTCTCTTTCTGAGGCACACCACTTATGCATGGCTGATGAGCTTGATGAAAACAAGCAAGCAGGTTAACAGGGACATGGTAAATTACACCTGCACACCTGGCCTAGAGGGAAGGTGTGACTTTGAGATAATGCTCAGCCCCCTCCCCTCACGCGGCTCGGGACTGTGGAGCCATCGCCGACTATTTCCAGAGGTAGATGCGCAGAAGTGTTTCCAAAAGAAAAACAGGAGGTCAAAGAGGGCATAAGCGGAGTTTGAGCGTATAAATACCCCCCCGCCACCACCTCCTCCCCCAATGTCCCAATATAACACAATGTCAATGATTTGTGCATCTCTAAAAAGATGACCAGGATGCTTTCAATCTGCTTTGCCTTTCCTCGTCCCCTTATTGTACCTCAGAGGACAAAGGACTGCATTAATTCAGAGGGACGTCTGCTGCTAAATTAAAATGCAATGAGAGTAACTGTTGCCCTAAATATGGTTTCTGTGTGTGTGCATGCATGTGTGCTCGTGCACATACGAGAGAGAGAGAGAGAGAGAGAGAGAAGGAGAGTGAGAAAGAAAGAAAGTGAGGGACCAAGATTATGGATGATAGTTACTAGACTCCAATCAGGACGAGCTGATTGCTGATCTCTTCTTAGGGCCAGGCTGTCATTGATCGATTACATTGGGAGTTTCATTCAATCAACCAATCTTTATTTGTATCGCGCCAAATCACAACAAACGTTATCTCAAGACGCTTTTACAAACAGAGCAGGTCTAGACCACTCTATGTCAAATTAGGAACAGAGACCCAACACCATGACAGGATCAGACTCAGTCTGACCCCACCTTAATCCACCATGAGCATTGCACCTCGCAGTATTTAGCTAGTTACAGTGGCGAGGAAAAACTTCCTTTAACAGGCAGAAACCTCCAGCAGAACCAGACTCATGTTAGACACACATCTGCCTCGACCGAGTTGGGTCTGGAAAGAGGGATAGAGGAGAATAAGAGAGAGAGGGAGCGATGATAGTGATGATACAATGAGACAATGGAGCTCAGGGACTCCAGAAAGGTCTATGGTTAGTAACTTTAATGGGACAGGAAGAGTTAGAGTAGGTGATGAGGGGGGTTGGGGGGGAAGGGGTTGAGATAGGATCCCAGTGTGTCAGTGCACCAGTTTCCCCGGCAGTCTAAGCCTATAGCAGCATGACTAAGAGCTGGTCCAAGCCTGATCCAGCTCTAACTATAAGCTTTACCAAAAAGGAAAGTTTGAAGCCTACTCTTAATAGTAGAGAGGGTGTCTGCCTCCTGGACTCTGACTGGTGCATGATTCCAAAGGAGAGGGGCCTGATAACTGAAGGCTCTACCTCCCATACTACTTTTAGAGACTTTAGGTACAATGAGCAGGCTTGCACAGATTCAATATTGTTGGGTGGTTTGGTATCAGATCTGTATAAGTCCGTAAGCTGGGGCTTTCCTGCATTGTGTAACTGTATGAGGTTATGAGAGTTACACAATGTTAGAACTTCCCAGAAGTTCTTAAGTAGTGTTGGGTCACTCCGGTCTGGAACATGACATGTGTTTGGGGGAAGATAAACAGCTTTTTTGGAGAGCAACAACAACTTAAAGGAAACTTGAGTGTGTGTGGAACTGAGAAGGGAGCCACAGGATGCTCTTGAGGAATATTAATCAATGTTGTCAATGGACTAGGATGTTGCAAAAATTGGGCCAGGATGTTGCCAAATATTGACCTTGTGTTCATGGAGACGTCACACAGCAAAGAGTGTGTGGCGCTGTTGTGAAGTGTATAACAGCTGAGTGTGATCTATCATTAAACGAGCCTCAGACCATCGGGCCAGACTCTGTCATTTTGTTTGAGAACTTGCTACAACAATCGGCGCACAACTTGCTGATGTACCCAGGTTGAATGGCGAGCTCCTGATCTGCAGTGAGAGGCTGAGGATGGTGGAAATCGAATCATCATGGCTCCATTTCTTGCTCCATGCTTGAATTCAGGTAGGCTGATCTGAGGTTGTGTGTTTTTGCGCATGAAATAGCACAGTTTGACTCGAGGTAACCACGGGGGCTCGGGGAGCATGAGCACTGACCCATCCGCAGCAGAAATGCTAAACCGCCTTGTGATGGCGAGGCGGATATAATTAGCCCTGATTGGTTTGATGGAGCCTCCCGTCCATGCCCGGGTGTTGGCCCTTTGGGGATCATGATGACTGTCTGGGCATTAATTATTGAATAATAGTTGGAGGAATAGTAATGGTTAATGATTCAAACTGAATGCTGTAATCCATTAAAATTGACATAATTAGAAATGTCCAGATTCCCTCCCAAGAAATATATTCTCATCACGCCTTAAAGTGCAGAGAGACCGAGGCGATTCCTTTTTCCGCTTCCCTCCTCATGAGTCCATGATTGCATCGTGGGAGAGCAGTCTGGCGGGGTTGGCCAAATATCCGATCACGTGTTTGTGAAGACGGACGAAAACAGGGAGTCATCGCTGGAAGTCAGGCCACGGTTCAATTTGTGCTGTTTGAAATGAGCTGGCCGGAGAGAGCGGTCAGCCCTGCGTGTCTCATATTGAGTTTGGCAAAGAGCAGCGATATTATCTTCTCCTGGTTAGATTAAGTATTAGTAAATGTGATTGGATAATGAAGGCGGTCAGGCCCCAGTGACCACAGTGCTTTGCAGCGGCTGCCGGCTTGGCTGCATCCAGGCGCTGAGTCTTGGGGGAGTTTGTTTCGGGTCAGTGATGGCATAAGAGCTCAATACAGCATTGCAGAGTCAGGCTGGGGCCTTTCCTCTGTCTGCTTGGCTGACTGGCTGCTGAGCTGGAGGCACAACTGTAGTGGCATACTGATGCTGCTGCTGATGAGGATGACAGTGTAAATATTGATGATGCAGATGCACAGAAAACAGAAGCAGTAAACATATTACAGCCCTGATGACCAGAGTGTGAGGCTTAACACTTTGTGGTTTTATTGCTCCTCGTGATTCAAACAGGTTCGGCCTCAGACGCCTGCAGAGAGAGAGAGAGAGAGAGAGAGAGAGAGAGAGAGAGAGAGAGAGAGAGAGAGAGAGAGAGAGAGAGAGAAGCGTGGGCTCGCTGTCGCACATGTAATCAAACATCATCCTTCATGGATCTGGTCGTGGAGGTTGCCGTATTTTTAGGGGAGGGCTGGTGCTGATGTCACGGTGGCTCCAGAAAAAAGAGGGCGGTCCCTGGAGGCCGCCGCAGCCACAAAGGAGGTAGTTAGTGAAGCTCTGCGCTGTTGCTGTGATGAATCACGTATCGGGTCTTTACGGTTAGGACGATTACTCTCAATGCTGACACGTAAACTCGTGCACACCTTCACTGTGTTTTCTCTCCCTCTCCCCAGACTCCACTCCACGATATCTATAGACTGTTGACTCAGTTGTACTCGTATATTTATATATTTTGCCCCTCTTGCACTTTTCTTCCTGTGGTATCTTTGTATCGGGCGGTGCTCCGGTGAGGCGGTGAGGCGTTCAGGCTCAAATTTCCCTGCGTGGACGATTGAAACACATGCTTGTTGATTGAAATTGATACAGGAGCATATCTGCCTCGCCCAAGTGAGTCTTAATTTGTTCTCTTTGTGGGAGCAGAGGAAGTTCTGAAGACATTCGAGCCTCCGTGGAGTTCTCACAAACACTTTGTTTTTCAGACGCGTACCTGTGGTGACCCGAGTCTAATAATAAATCAATCTGACCTGCAGTTATCACTTGTTTTGTCAGCTATCAGTCACAGCCTCGCTCTGAAACGTTGTCATATGGAAGTTTTATCAAAACGCATTCAGGGACCTCTCCATCACACTGCAGGGTTTACTGAACCGACACCCCGCGTCGAGAGCTTCAGAGCGGGGGCCTGCGGACGCCCGGAGCCCCCGATGATGTGACAGAGACACGCAAGATGGTGAGTGGTTACTATGGCAGGTTACTATGGCAACCTCAGGTCTCTGTGAGAGCTTCCATTTCGCACAGCGTGGGAGAGAGGGAGCGAGAGAGAGAGAGGGAGAGAGGGAGAGAAGAACCCGCAGAGAGGAGGAGAAGGGTGGAGAAACTGGCAGAGGAGGTGAGGTGTGGAGATAAACATGCCTTAGGTGTAGAAGAGGAGAGAGAGAGAGAAACAGGAGAGAAGGAAGGAGGGAGGAGGGGTGTTGAGGAGACAAAGTGATGGAGAGGTGTAAGTGATGGGTTGAGGCTGAGGTGTGAGAGGGGCAGATCGAAGGGCAGGAGAGGAGATCACGTGGAGAGAAACCACGTTACTCTGGAACATCTGAGCGCTGCTGCTGCTGCTGCTGCTGCTGCACACACTGTCTCCTCTCTTTATCTCTCCCTCTCTCTCCTCTCCTCTCTCCCTCACCTCCACGCTTTAGTTGGCGAGGTGCTCGGCTGCGAGAGACATTGTGTCAGTCTTGGTGACTGGTCTCCATGGAGACGTCCATCAGTCAGTCCGTGTCAGTTGTTTCTTGGGCAAAGCCTTATCGTGTTTGTCAGTGTGAGTGTTTATCTGTCTGTGTATTAGTCAGCGTGTCACTCATAGAGAAAGGCAGGGCCAGGGCCTGAATGGATGCAGTCCAAGAGAGCGCTGCTTATCAGGCGTGCATGCTCTCGCCGTTTGTTTGCTTGTTTGATCTTTTGTTTGTTTGTTTGTTGGAGAAACAAGCATTTAACACGCAGAACTGTAAGGTCTCATGTTGGTACAGTCAGATAAAGAGATGCACGGGCAGATTCATCCACCTTTGCACTTGTTGCATCGCAGCGTTTGTGTTTTTCCTCCCGAGAAATCCTCATTAAACACTGATCTCCATCACCGCCGGAAAACTGTAAACCACATCTCTTTTCTCTTCTGCATATCTTTAATGTGATCTCCTGCAGTTAGTGCAGGATTTCACTGAGAACAGCAATATAAGGCTGTCACACCAACAGGTACTGATTCATTACTGTAACATTACACTGTTTTATTCTGTGAGAGGTGAGAGGGAGGGACCAAACCGAACCCTGATGTTTATAATCCAGCAGTGATCTGGACGTTATTCTTCTTTCTTTCATTTCTCTCTTCCTTAAATACAGATGTGACATCTGTGGCTGCATTCAGTGTCTGTATTTGCATTCAATGATTCTGATTTCTTTTTTTTTCATTTTACAAACAAGAATATTTATTCCCTACATCCACCCACCCACCCTAAACTTACAGACAAGAGTAGGGTTGCAAAGGGGTGGAACATTTCTGGTAAATTTCCATGGGAAGTTAAGCTGAGGAATTTGGGAAATATTCCAAATTGGAAACATTCCATGGGAATTAACTGAGGGTAATTTAATAGAAAGGTATCATATCCAAGCATAAATATTTGTTATGTTATATGATGGACATCCATCCAAAATAAAATAATTAAAACAGATGTATTTGTAAGTAGAACTTTATCAAGTGTTAAATATTTTATTGATCAATTATTTCATTAAAGAACAAAAACATGAATGCTGAGTTAAATATTACTCATCCCCCCGACCCAACACATTCAAAAATTAACAAAAATGCAATCCCAACTCATCAGCTACCTATCTACTGTATGAATACATTTATATGTGATATTTGTAAGTTAAACATTAGTACCATACATCAAATTTGTTAAATATATAACCACATAATATCATCAAAGCTTACTTCACTTTGTGTCCACAGGCTCTAAAGTGTGGTCCAGGATTCTAGTAGTCATGTGTGCATGTGATGGAGGATGCACAGTGCATGTAGGGGGGCGTGGTCTCAGTAGCCCTGCAGTAAGCAGTGTGCTATGTGCATGTGATTGAGGAATAGCATAGATATTGAACTGTACTTGCATGAAATCTGGTTGTTTTAGTCAGGATTATGCTACAATATATTTTAACCAACTATATTTAAGTTCCCTATTAAGAGCCAACCTTCAGTTTAGTAAATTCCTGGTTTATTCCCATTAAAAGTTTCCAACTTTGAAAAAAATCCCAGAATTTTGCAACCCTAGCCAAGAGTGACAAGAATGAAAAATAAATAAATAAATAAAGAACATAAAAACAAATCAATAATAATAAAATTAAAGGCGGTAACAATAATAGCTAATTAAGAAGAAAATACATCTGTAGATTAACAAGTGTAGCCCTGTATAAAATCATTTAGGTTACAGTGCATAAAATCAAATGTTAAAAGTATAATAAATAGTTGTATTAAAAGTTCATAATTTGTACAAGAGAAGGTTCACAAGATTTAAAACTGGTTAGAATAGGTGCTAGAAAAAGAGAATAAATGTAATATTTTCAGTTTAATACATTTGACTATTTACAGTGAAAAGATAAAGTATGTACAAAGGTTTTAAGTTCATTAAAATACAGTTGTGGTGGTCATTATTAAAGTTACATAGAACATAGCTGTGTTTTACTTACAACGAGCTCAGGCCCTGTCCCATCGTATTAACCACTCTAGCTTTAAATCTAACTACATGGGACCTGGGTTACACAAGTGAATACTTACTTAATAAACATTGTTATCTAAAAATAAAGGTAACACTTTACAATAAGGGTCCCTTAATTAGCGTTAGTTAATACATTATTAAGCATTAATTAACAGTTTGATAATAGTTTAATAATCGTTATAATGTATTACCTAACATTAACTAACACATTAGTTAATGCATTAATAAGCAGTTAATGAATGTCCACTGCTCAGAGTTAATTAATACATTATTAAGCATTAATAAAAGTTACAAAACTTAATTAGTTAACCATTAGTGAATGCTTTTTGGACCCTTATTGTAAAGTGTAACACATGTATCTCTTAGGTAACACATACGCTGAAGCAAAATGAGTTGAAATGTAGTTGAAGCAACACATATACAGAATTCAACACATTTTATTTAGAATAAAACAGATAATCACAGATAACATCTCAACTGGCACAGAGAAGTACGGTGGCCCTGAGAGCTCACAGCACTGCAACTTAAGAAAACACATGTAAAAAGACAAAACACAAACAAATTAAGAAAACATCTTCATCAATTTGACAACACATGCGCAGCATTTAGAAAACGCGATGCAAAGACCACAACACAATACATTAGAAAAACGCGCTGCAAATAGACAGCAACACAACACAAGTGTTTCCAGAGGACACTTAAAAGTGATGCACACGCTTATGCTTATGCTTATGAGGCAGTTTAGCATTTATAATGTGTTACTTAAGTGATGCATGTGTTACACTTTACAATAAGGGTCCAGAAAGCATTCACTAATGGTTAACTAATTAAGTTTTGTAACTTTTATTAATGCTTAATAATGTATTAATTAACTCTGAGCAGTGGACATTAATTAACTGCTTATTAATGCATTAACTAATGTGTTAGTTAATGTTAGGTAATACATTATAACGATTATTAAACTATTATTAAACTGTTAATTAATGCTTAATAATGCATTAACTAATGCTAATTAAGGGACCCTTATTGTAAAGTGTTACCCAAATAAATAAATAATAGAATAACAAATTCTCCTTTGCATTCATAGACATGACAATAAAACAAGAATATTTACATTACCAAAAACAAAAAGAGAGTCTCATGATGGACTCTTTCCATATTCAATGAAAGGTGACCAAATGGTGTTATATTTTTCAGGACAGTTCGCTCAATTGTATCTTAGTTTGTCCAGTTGCAGCATGGAGAGCATCTTCCCGATCCAGCTGTGGAATGAGGGAGGTTTATCAGATTTCCACCGTAGAAGAAAGAGTCTTCGGGGTATTGATGTTTGGCTTGTACCTTTGGCATAGTGATCTCTGGGGGCTGGACCCCAAAGATGGAAATGTGTGGGGAAGGTGTTATTGTTACACCACACATATATGAAAGGTCAACCATGCAAAAACATATAGCCCGTATAATGGCTGGACTTTGAATGTTTCTGATTTTGTGTTCTAAGATGATGCAGAATTTGGCACCAGTGCAGCTCAGTTTGATGAACATGCATCCTTTATATAGGAGCTGCAGTCATCACTGCATCAGTCATAGGTTTCACTCGCCCTGACCCTTTAACACTCGTCTACCCCGCTCTCTTCTCCCCACATTTCCTGTCTAATAAACTCCAAACCCCTTCAATGCGTCTTTAAAAGTGTTCTAAAGAATAACACATCTCCATACACGGCTCTGATCTTGAGCTCTGGGGTAATACATTAACAGCATCGCTTGTTGTGACTACATGATGGCGTTTTTGTTCAGGTGGAACAGTTTGCTTGAGCGTGTGTGACATAATGGAAGCGAGAGGGACTACACTTACCATTCACTTTACAAACTGCACCAATTAGAGAATCCATGAGCTGTGTCCTGCTATGTGAGTCTGAAGCACATCAGCCTCTTTGATACTGTAGAGGAGATATTTACTTTGCAACAAGGGTGCACACTCTCGGGCTGTGAATCACCTCAGTAGTGCAAACTATACAAACCCCTCTCGAGTGCAAGAAGAAGGAAGCTCTTCCCACACAAATAAATGAAGAAACATGCAGAAGGTGAAACTTAAAGGATCAAAATCTTCTCTATAAATAAACCTTCAGAGTCTTAATGCACGCTGATATGAAGCTGAACACAAAATCCAGCACAAACAATGTGTTTCAGTCAAATATTTGTATATTTCCACGTCTGTGTGGGAGGATTTGTAATTGCTGTAATTGCCCCATATTCTTTGCTCTGCAAAACACTCCTCATGCATTTCATCATAGTGGAATCAGCCACATCGATTTAAGCATGATGAAAATTCACAGAGCTCATACTTGCACAGATTTTCATTATGTTGCAAAAGTAATCCATTCCACGTGATATTTTTATTTTCTATGTTCAGAGGAGTGTCTTTAAATCTTCAGTGCAGATGAGATTTATACTTCTGTGGTTCAGAAATATCCTTAATTTTGTGGTTAATATGTTTTTAATTCAACATAAACCACAATGTGAATCTGATGAGGCCTTTGAGTACAGATGAGATGCTTTGAAAATATAGATGCTGCATTCAAAGGCATCAGGAAATCAAATCAAAGTGAGACAAATACATTTCTGAAGTTTAAACTTTTTGAATCTTGAATTTATTTGAATTTGCAGTATTAATCATGATTAATCACACTTTTAATGGTATGTTTCAAACTCCATTATTTTGCAGTTTTCACTTCTATACAAAAATGAAAAGCAATTCTTACCAGTGTCTTGATTTAGGAATCAAATAAATGCACTAAAATCTACTTTATGATCTCGACTTTTAGTTTTATTATACAACTAATTGCTGCACCAGCGTGGTATCAAAGTGCTAATTCTGTGAAATGCATAATTTATTCTTCTCTTTTTAAATAACTACACTGTTACACATCAGGAGTGCATGCACAAAATGTGCAGCACATTTCAATTAAGTGCATAACAGACAACCGCAACATCAATCTGATCAGCTGCACCTGTATGTTTATCTTGCAGGGTGTAGCTTCCATAGCTTAGACTCAAAGTTCCTCTGTCATGATTAAATTCCAAACACTAAAAAGAGCACATCAATTTTTTTTTTTTTTTTTTGATCAACTGTTTTTCATTTCAAAAAGAGAAGGGCATGACATATTTCAAAAGGCAGTAGTACAACAGGTTGTAAGCATTTGTCTTTAAACGCCCCTCCCTCTTATCCCAGCAAGATCTTCTACATTGTTACTTAAGGTATATACTGCTTCCCACACCACCCTCACAAACTGCCTCACTGAAATAAACTCCTGGATGCAAACAAACTTTCTCAAACTCAATTGTAATAAATCCGAAATTCTTATCATAGGCCCAAAATCCCTCACTTCCACCTGCCCAGACTTCTCACTCACTATTGATAAATCCACTGTTTCAGCATCCACCCACATCCGTAACCTTGGTATCATTTTTGATCAGTCACTCAACTTTCAACAACACATTAACTATATTTCAAAAACGGCTTTCTTCCACCTCAAAAACATTGCCCGTCTCCACCCCTCCCTTTCCTTCACTGCAGCTGAAACTTTCATCCACGCCTTCATCACCTCAAGACTCCATTATTGCAATAGCATCCTCTACGGTACACCCAACACCCTCCTCAACAAATTACAATACATACAAAACTCAGCTGCACGCCTCCTCACTCACTCCCGCTCCAGAGACCACATCACCCCAGTCCTCCAGAACCTCCATTGGCTTGCCATCCCCTCAAGAATTCAGTACAAGATCCTACTCATCACCTACAAAGCCCTCCACAATCTAGCTCCCTCCTACCTCACCGACCTTCTGCAGCCATATAATCCCTCCGCTCCACCAACGCCAACCTCCTCACCCCTCTCACCAAACCCAAGCACCGAACCTGGGGGGACAGGGCCTTCTCTGTCGCTGCCCCCACCCTCTGGAACTCTCTCCCCCAACACCTCAGATTCTCTCCCTCACTCACCAAATTCAAATCGGGACTCAAAACACACCTTTTTACAAAGGCTTTTAAACTAGAATTGATTGATTTTTTTTCTTGTTTTGTTTTATTTTGCTGCCTTGCTCTTCTTTGATTTTTTTTTGCACTTTTTTCCTTTGCTTTGCTTTTCTATGGTATAATTTTATTTTCCTGTAAAGCGCTTGGAGAATCTTTTAAAGCACTTTTATAAATAAAATGTATTATTATTATTATTATTATTATCATTATCATTATCATTATCATTATCATTATTATTATTATTATTATTATTATTATATACAGTAGTACAGAATGTAATACCCAAGCGTGCCGGATACGGCCCTGGTGGTGAGGCTTTCAGCAGAGTGTCTGCCCCCTGGTGGCTGGCTGCAGTATAGGTCAAAAAATCTGTCTCCCCCATTCATTTGAATGGGGGAGCAGTCAAACTTTAAAAAATAAATACACGTCGTACGAATGTTTCTCACATCCGTATGCTGTGGTGATATGTAGTTAGTATTTGACTGTTTTGTGTCCAAGACCTCTTTTTTCTGAAAAGTTTCTATTCGTTAGTTATAGAGTTTAAAAAACGGGGTTTTACTTCCTGTTTCCTTTGATTCACAGCCGCCGTAGAACGAAACTTCGAAGGACACACAGCGTCTTGTGACGTCACGCTGTAGGGCGGAGCTTATTGCAAAGGCTTCACAGGCTCTGGCTGCACAATGGCGGCGCCCAGGAGAGGGATTTTTTGGCTTCAGAACTGTACAACGGGAAGAGGCGGAGCAACGCTGTCCATTTTTATTCACAGTCTATGGTAATACCCTAGTCTCCTCTGTGTTCAAGAGCACATCATTTTTGAATTGTTAGCTGAGCCGTCTGGGTGGTTTTTAAAGTGAAATGCACCTTTAAAAAGTTGCAGTGGTGTCATACTTTTCTAGGAAGTGTGAAGACACTGCAGGGGTTCGACTACGGTGTCCTAAAAGAGACTGAATAGCACATGATTAAGAAAGCAAAACATTATTTTTGGACCTTAACCAAGTCGTGGTTATTGGGTTAAAACTGACGGCCCTAACAAGAATATAAGGTGAGCTTGAAAGCGAATCATAACACCTGAGTAGAGCTTAATCAATCTATAATCAAGCAGGAGAAACCCACACATCTCTAATTCTATAAGAAGGTAATCGTTAGAATAAAAGCATTCAGAGCTGTGAAGTTGATGTTATGAAAAAGTAGAAAATAGCTCCTACAATGCGTCATAAGTGATAAATATTAAGAGTTATATAAGTGAAATGTTTTACTTTTATCTGTGAACCTGAATGTACCTTTGCAAAAGGTGACAGGAAGTCCCTTAAACAAACACGTGACACATAAACACAAAGTCCTGCAGCTTGTACTTTCATGTTACTGTAACTTTTTTATCATAAGCGACACACACAACACGCAGCACGGACTGACCCCATCAGGGAAATGTCACTGAACACACACAGAAACAATCTCATGGAGTCAGAGTTGGCACGCCACAGTTTGACCTCCCGAATGAAATCACACACACACACACACACTCACACACACACACACACACACACGCTTGCAATTGAGCAAAAAATAAAAATCACAGTGAGGGCAGCAAAGGAACACAGAAACGCTGAACCAAGTCGTCCTCTCCAAAACAGCTGGGAGCAACAAACGCTCAGCCCAGAAACACTGCGTAAAGGTTTCAGAGCAAGCCCCAAAAAATTGTGCAGTTTGCTCTGCTCTGTAAATGGCTGAGAGACATTTTGATTAGCTGCTGGCTGCGGCTCCCCCCCTCCTCCTCCTCCTCCTCCTCCTCTTCTTCTTCAGTGTGCAGGAATTGAGTGTATCAACACACTTAACAACCTTAAATACGGATTAATTGTTCACCAAATCAGAGTCCCGACCACCGAATGGACAGTAAGAAGTGGATTTTATTTGAAGTCGTGAATGTGAAGATGGTAACATTAAAGAGGACTTTCATCCCAGCATGTAACGACAAGTGCTTCCCCCCAGTGAGGGATTTGAACGTGTGTGGTTGGTAATATAATGTGTGTTAATGGGGTTCTTTTAGCAGGGTGATGAGCACAGTGACTTTTAATCTGCAGCCCTGTGTGAGTGTGTGTTTGGGGGGGGTCGTCGTCGTTCCTGTAGGAGTCACACTGAATAGATCAGGCCTTCTTTCTGCATCCTAATGAGAGCAACGCGGCATCTTTGGACAGTTTGAGTGGGAGGGTGAGGTGGGAGACGGATCCAGAGCAGAGGGGGCTGCAGAATATCCGATTTGTTGAGGATGAGTGGTGATAAAATGTGGAACGCTGAATGCTCCGGTTTAAGAAACCTCATCAGCCAGTTTGCTAAAAATAAGCTCTCATTGTGATATTGCTCAATAAAAAAGGAAAAAAAAAACAGAGTTTGTTGCAAAAATAGACTCAGAAAGTGAGCGTTTAGGGGCGTTGGAGGCTGCACGTCCTGTCATTGTATCACATTAAGAAGCTTAATAAGTAAACAGGGAGGAAACGAGGAGGAGTCGCTCTCTAATTAATATTTTATCTCACAATCATAAGCTCAAACGACCTTCTGTACATTGAGAAGTACTAAATGACAGATTAGCTTAAGTGCTAACAAGTCATTACAGGACATGAAATGTTCTTTGACTAAATTATGGATATATTATATTAAAACAACAAACATATGACTGTAATGAAACCAGGGGGAGAAATGAGTCCCTCTGTGTGGTCCTTTAAAGTGATATCACAGAAGCTCTCTGACGTTCGTGACGATTTGATGTGAGGGAAGGATTGATGAGCGTTTCTTTGTCTTGTACTCTTTTTTTAATACAGTTTATTACAAGTATCTGGAGGGACTTCAATGTAAATGGGACTTTAAAAGCATTTTTTGTAAATTATTTTCACTCAGTCATGAGGAACAAACTGACACATCAAAACAAAGAAAGCAGTCCTGATTATTCTCACATCAAGACCCAGTTACGTGTTCGCCTGTGCTTTCGACCAAATCTAATACCAAAAGTTTGAAAACAGACAAATAGTCAGACCTGAAACTATGTGAAGCAAACAAACTCCAGTGAGAAGGTTCTAAGAATAACAGTACTGTGCATTATTTTATTACACTTTACACTTTACACAAGTTTTTCTGTGCCATTATTTGGAGGGTATGACAGTGGAAAGAGAAGGAAACTGGGTAGAGAGGGGAGTGACATGGGAGACAGTAGCGAATGACGTGTGAATGACATGACAGAAAGTAGGAAACAACATTCGAAAGAGTGGCGAAAGACATGCGAGAGAGTGGTGAATGACATGTGAGACAGAGGAGAAAGAGTGGCGAATGACTTGTGAGAGAATGGTGAATGACTTGCGAGAGAATGGTCGAAAGACATGCTAAAGAGTGGCGAATGACATTTGAAAGAGTGGTGAATGACTTGCAAGAGAGTGGCGAATGACATGCAAGAGATTGGCGAATGACATGCAAGAGAGTGGCTAATGACACGCAAGAGAGTGGCGAATGTCATGCTGAAGAGTGGCGAATGACTTGCAAGAGAGTGGCGAATGACTTGCAAGAGAGACATGCAAGAGAGTGGCGAATGACTTGCAAGAGAGTGGCGAATGACATGCAAGAGAGTGGCGAATGACATGCAAGAGAGTGGTGAATGACATGCAAGAGAGTGGCTAATGACACGCAAGAGAGTGGCGAATGTCATGCTGAAGAGTGGCGAATGACTTGGAAGAGAGACATGCAAGAGAGTGGCGAATGACTTGCAAGAGAGTGGCGAATGACTTGCAAGAGAGTGGCGAATGACATGCAAGAGAGTGGCGAATGACATGCAAGAGAGTGGCGAATGACATGCTAAAGAGAGTGGCAAATGACATGCAAGAGAGTGGCGAATGACTTGCAAGAGAGTGGCGAATGTCTTGCAAGAGAGTGGCGAATGACTTGCAAGAGAGTGGCGAATGACTTGCAAGAGAGTGGCGAATGACATGCAAGAGAGTGGCGAATGACTTGCAAGAGAGTGGCAAATGACTTGCAAGAGAGTGGCGAATGACTTGCAAGAGAGTGGCAAATGACTTGCAAGAGAGTGGCGAATGACTTGCTAAAGAGTGGCGAAAGACATGCAAGAGAGTGGCGAATGACTTGCAAGAGAGTGGCGAAAGACATGCTAAAGAGAGTGGCGAATGACTTGCAAGAGAGTGGCGAAAGACATGCAAGAGAGTGGCGAATGACTTGCAAGAGAGTGGCGAATGACATGCTAAAGAGAGTGGCGAAAGACATGCAAGAGAGTGGCGAATGACTTGCAAGAGAGTGGCGAATGACTTGCAAGAGAGAGTGGCGAAAGACATGCAAGAGAGTGGCGAATGACTTGCAAGAGAGTGGCGAATGACATGCTAAAGAGTGGTGAACGACTTGCAACACAGTTGGGAATGACATGCAACAGAGTGGTGAGCAGAGCTGGCACTACCAGCCTTTGGTTCTTTTTGCAGGTTAACGTCCACATGTCTGTTCTGGATGCACATTGTTCCAGTCAAGTTGTTATATGCAACTTTAACCAGACACAGTCTACGTACAACTTTAGCAATATTTCTGGATCAAGATAATGTCAAACCACAGTGCTTTGAGATGCTGTATGTCATCTGAGCTTGTTTGCATCCAGGTAGTAGAGTGGTATAGTATTGTTGCAGTAGGCATTGATAAAGCAAACCTAGGAATAGTGTAGACACAACATATGACTGTCATTTCCGGCCTGCAATAATTAGATATAACACTAGTGAGGATGACGATGTTTGATCATTTAGTTAACTTCCTTGTTCTTAAGACATCAGACTAAAGTTTGAATGGTCCAATAAAGAATCTGTCCTTCCTCTTCTGTGTTTTGTTTATTGGAAGCAGGTGATGAAGTCTGGATGTAGCAACAGGTTAAAGGTAACATGTTCATTACATCCATTGATTCTGTGTACTCTGTAGGGTTCATAAGATTGTGTTCTCCACACAGGCCTTCTCATTGTAAAGTAAACCAATCCTCCGGGTGCAGATAAACGTAGCTCCATGTTTTTCTGTGTAACATCACATCCCTGCAGACACACCTATCTCTCCTTCAGGCCTCATACTGTCGGTTTGTTTCATCAGTAATAACTCCAAACCACCTCCAGCACCTCTTCCCCATTCCCCAGCTGGTACCAACCACTTATTGATATCAGCAATAAAACACAGATTGAGTCAATAGGTAGGGAGACTCAAATGTGTTTCTACATAAAAGTACAATGTGGGGAAATCACTGCGTGCAATATCAGGGAGAGGAAAATCGATATTAAGTACAATGGTGGTGTTTTCACCTGAATCTGGTGGCCTGCTGGCATAACACACCCCTGTCCTTAAATCCCTGTCTGGGTGGGGGTGTGGGGTGTTTTGGGGGGGGCTTATCGACTGGCATCATTGATCCACCTGCGCTAACATCTAACGTCTGTGAATATTTCAATAACCTGGGGGGCTCTTCCCCCTCGGAGCCAGACATGAATCAGGTATTACTGAAGCAACACAAAGGACGTTAGTACGCTATTAGTCACACTGCTTATAGTGCGTAAGTGTGCATTTGTGTGTGTGTGTGTGTGTGTGTGTGTGTGTGTGGGCAGGTGACGTCAGGGCTCCATTCACCAGCAAGGCCAGAGCTTGTCCGGCTTTTCTTTCAGTCCCGAGGGGGGGTGGGAGCGGAGGAGGCGGGCGGGCGGAGGAGACAGAGAGGAGGAAGTAGGCGAGTGCGGGGCTTCCTCTCTCTCTCACAAAACGACACAGCGGCTACCCCCCCCCCCCCCCTCCCCTCTCTCCATCGTTCCCCCATTTAACAACTCTTCACAAGCACCTTCTGTCACAGCCTGGTATTCCCACCCCCCTCCAGGATCATTAAAAAAAAGGAAACCTTCTGCGTGACTCTGCAGAAAAATAAATCTGCTTTTTCGTTGTTTTCCATTAAATCGGAGCGTCTGCGTCCTGCTGCAGAATTCCCCTCTTATTCATTTTTTTAAAAGCTCCCCCAGTCTTTCATCCCGAAGTCAATTTCCCTCGCTGGTTAGTCCCATGCTTTAAATGTTTATAAGTGCCTGTGAAGAGGGGAAGCCTAAGTGTGATAGACTACCCTGGGACTCAGACGAGGGATGAGTGAAGGAAAAAGGAGGCTGGAGGAGCAGAATGGGTTGAGAATGAACGCAGACTGTGGACGGTCTGGATGGGATTATAATAGGCTGAATATGTAGAAACTGTCTCCATGGCAGGATTACTGCACTATCTGACATGACTACAGAAGGAACAAATGAAACATGTTTTATTATTTAAATTGTCAGCACACTGTTTTTTAGCTTAGGTGGCACGGTTTGATATTCAGTCTGGCCTCTGCACGCTGTACGTTATTCTGCATGAGTGGCTTTTTTTCCCAGGTTGGGACAAAAAACAAGAGATCGCACGCTGAGTTGGGAGATCCTGCCAAGAACAAATTCAGAGGGTTGTTTTATGTTAACTAGCAAACACTGAGAATATCATAATAGCACTGATTTAAATCCTACATTTGTCTGCTTCTCGTGAGCGTCTGTGAAAGTTTGAGGCCTCGCTGCAGCTCTCTTCTCTTATTGCACTGCAGTTCCCTCCTAATAAGAAGCAGCGAGATGAGACTGATTTGGTTTGGCGCTTTGCGTTCAAATGCAGTTGACCGTAGGGGGGGGGGCGGCCCTCTTTGGAAATCTGAATCACTTCACAGAAATGATGATTGAGCCGCTCCGGTGTTTAGAGGACATCAGTCTGCTGGACTTTTAAATGATGAGGAATGTGAAATCATGAACGTCTGCCTGCTAGTCTGATGAATTTCTCATGCTAACACTTAGCATCCACTCGTAGGAGAGGACAGAGCACTGAGTACTTTTACTAGTTATGCATAAACATTAAAACTGAGAGCAGCTATAGTTCATATTTTACTTATACAGAGAACAGATCCAGATTTTACCTGACCTGGCTTTAAAATGACACAACTTTTTCCTATTATTTAAAAAAGTTACCTTCAAAAACAGTGAAATGCAAAATCCCTAGATTCAATACACAGAGTTAGTGGTGTGTGATCCCGGCTTGCTCCATATGTACAGAAGAGGATTAGGACCACTGAAAAAGAAAAAAAATTAAGGTCCAATAAATATTTTTTATTATTTTTAGAAAAAAGTCAGAATTCTGACTTTTCTCTTATAATAACAATCCAAAAAATATATTGGAACATAAGTTTTATTTTAGTTTTTTTCAGTGGTCCTAATCCTCTTCCATACATTTGAGATATATGAAACCTTATGTAAAGTTTTTTTTTTTTTTATTGTATTTTTATTTGGAAAGGGTGACAATACAAATTTTACAACACTTTGATAATTGCATTCGTCCTTTTCCAGTCTTCTATATGTGTATGCACAGGGAGAAAAAGCATGTCCACACAGCCACCCAGTCCTGAAATGTCCCTGTCTGTCCCCCATCTTTCCAGGTGAATGCATTCATTTGTACTCTTGACATTTAAACACATACATATACATTAATCCTCACCTCTTCAGTCAGTAATCAACACTCATTTTCCTGCATACATCCATTACACAAACCATCAGATGTATAACTATTTACATAAGAACTAGGGGAGCTTACTAATGTAAAGTTTTAAGTGAATTATATTTGGAATAAAGATTCAGGCTGTATCATTTAGTGAAAGAAAAAAAACACCAGGAGAGAAAGCTTTACACGGGACATCCACTAGATCTGTGTCTGGTCCATCTTCTATCTGCTGTGGTCCAGCTCCGTGCTCTCTCATCTGTCAACACCCATCGGTTGTGTTTTCAGAACGCAGCATGGAGCAGGACCGCCGAACAGCTGGAGTCATGTGACCGAGGTTTTCCCCGCGGTAATCACTGAATCAAGGATTCTCCTCCTCCTCCTCTCCTCATCCATGTTGTCTTTCTGGTCCTCTGAAAACCTCTGACCTGTTGACTCCAGGCCTGGCTCCGCTCATCATGACTTTGGTTTGTTGTTGTAGTTAAGTGAAATACGATCTGGTGATAACACAGAGTGTTTTATTCTGAAAATTAACCGGATGTTTTCACTTTGTTTTGGTGCCTGACTTCCTGTCCCGCTCCATCTGCTCTGTTGAGATTGATGCGTCGTGCTCCGGCATCCGGCAACAATAGAAGTCTTATGTATCTGATCCGTTGCGTTCCGACTATGCTAGAATAGAAATCTATCAGATCCGGTGCAGTCACGGATCTAAATCTGTAATAAATTAAGGATGAATATTTATTTTACAGAGATGATGTGATATTTAAAATCATCAGAGTCTCTTTGGTGCTTGAACTCTACTTGGTCAGAGACAGTGAAGTGTGTCTGCAGACTCTGTCCCCCCGTTGAGCCCAGACGTTGGTGGTGGAGGTGTCGGCTGATGAGATGATGAAGACGGAGATCTGCACAGACTGGGGCGGTGATGTGGAGACATCTGATGGTGTCATTTAAGACTGATGAAGCTGCAGGACTGGGCGGTGATGGGGATGGTGAGGTGGAGGGTCGGGCGTGACGGTGGCATGAATGAAGAGCAGACAGAGAAAGCTATATTTAATAAAGACAGCAGCGATGTGATAGGCTGATGATGAGGGTGTGTCGCAGTGATATTGAAGAGATATGGTGATTTGGACAGCTGATGACCAGAGAAGATATGAGTGAGCATGTAGAAGGAGTGGATACAACATACAGTACAGACATCCTCCTGGTTGAAGTCTCAGATGCATGGAGGAGGCTGTGATTGGACGACAGGTGTCACTACTTTGACATGGTTTGAGGAAGTAATGTCAATAAATGGGACATGGGGCGTCCCGTTTGGTACAAATTTAATTAGTTTGAAATATTAGATGTCCCGGCTGATTCAGGACACCTTTACAAAGAGAGCAACATTAATCCTGAATTAACAAATGCTTGGCAGCAGTTGGGAGGAGACTTTCTTTTAACAGGTAGAAACCCTGAGCAGAACCAGACACATCACTGAACAGTCTGAATCTGCTTCTGGACAGGCTTTTGATTGCTGAAGACTATTCTTAGTGCAAAATCACAAGTCATTCAGCTTAAACCGACCTCCCTTTAGAGAAGAGTTGTTGCTTAATTCATCAGAAAAGTGTGTTTCAATCCACAGACTCATAAAATCTGGTTTGATCCAGAACGTAGAGGTGACTCAGTAAGCTTACTTTGTCTAGCCCACAAACACGTCTTTGTAAGAGTGGATGTTCTTCTAGTACGTACAAGGAATTCACTTCCCCCTGAGACTCCGCCCCCCCCCCTAGCGATGCCTCGAGGGTCCAATGCTGTGTCAGATTATGACGCAGACACAGACATCCTCTCATCTCTCATTGTGATAATGAAGAGGGCGACAGAAGGGTTGGAGGGAACACGGCAGGAGGTGGATTGGGACTCCTGTGTTTGCCCTTGTGATCACCCTGCTACACTTAATTGCCTGCAATCGTAAGCAGTTAGACCGCAGGCGCTTTTTTTGCTTATTGCATTTTGCATCTTGTGCTGCAAATTCCAGACGCATGATTCAGATTCTTTTCTTGGTTGCTGTTGGGAGTATTGATGCCGTTGAACAAAGGAGTTAATTTCCCTCAGAATCTCGTTTTCCTCATGGGGGTTAAGCTGTTTTCTGCAGAACACAGAGCGCCAGAAATATGCATTGAAACACAATCTGATAAGAGAAAATCCAACTGTTGAGTCTGAATTCAGTCCGGATAAAGAGCCTCAGACGCCGCTGTTGATCAATATTGATATTGATCTGGAGAAACTTATCGTATCACTCACATCAGACATGCTCGACCACACACTGAATTTTAATGAAGGAGTAATTGATTAAATTGATGCAGTAAATTGACTGAATCAGCAGCTGCCATGACACATAATAACCCCGATGTAACAGTAGTATCAACAGCTCAGGAGATAATCTGACTATACCTGCTATTTGGAATCAAATCCATCCTATTATTTTGAATCACCTCCTTGTCTCAGAGATCGGTGTGTGTGTGTGTGTGTGTGTGTGTGGGAGCAGATGTTACCCTGACTTAGAACCTCACAGGCTTAACCCTGATTGCCGGGGTGTCACAGTGATCAGGAAAGGTCATGGCTCTATTCCCAACGCACACAACCGACATGATGAGCTTCACTCTTTTCCTTTTTTCCCCCTTCATCCCGTGGCGGTATGAGCTGCCATCTTGGTGTGTGTGGAGTCATTATTGATGGGCCTCCACGCTGATGTGCAGACAGGACACTGGAGAGAGGCAAGCTCACTCCTGTCTGTTCATGTGTCAGCACCTCTCTGTGTCTCTCTGTGAGCCTGTTTTTTTGCATTACTTAGAAAAGTTTTCCTCCAACCATCTGCTGCACGGTCAGTTTGTGGTCGGTGTACTTCTCTGATTTCTGTTAGAGAAAGAAACTGAATCCCACGCACCTTATTCTGCTTCTGTTCCCAACCCTCCCCTCTTCCATTTCGCCTGTGTGGTCACAGTTGGAGATGTAGTGGAGGGTAAAATTATCCAAACTCAATTACCCGAACCTTTAGAGGCTGACATAAATCTTTATGAAATAAAACGTACAGGAAACCTCATTGCTCCAGGGATCAAAAACACAAAGATAGGGGTCCTTTAACCTTCAACTCCGCTGAGCCTTTGGCCAGTCAAAAATGTAATATTTCATAGAAGACAGAGTACACTGTAAATGTAATGTTGTCTAACAGTGTGGGAAAATGTTTTATTTAACTTTGAAGCTACTCTTTGCAGCTCAGGGGAGAAGCTAAGAGGAACACTGGGAACTCTCTGGGTTGGCGATCAAAGGGGGATAAAAGCTGGAATTACATTTTTTTTCCATCATTACAGTCAAAGCAGAATACTCCAAGCTTTGAATGTTTCTAGCAGCCTCTCATACTTTAACATCCCTTTACTTTACATCTTATTCCCACAGCCTCTTTACTGCGATTTCCCATCATCCACCCTCCGACTCTCCCCTCCTTCATGATAACCACCCAGCCTTTTACTCACCTGTTCCAACCTCCATCATCAGCAGACACCTCAACCGTCTCCCCTGCTTATAAACTGGACCATTTCCTTCACTTCACTGTCAGTATTTCATACAGCTTCATGTGATGTAGAAATTGACCCACCATGTCAGAATCGCTGCTTAAACAAAGTCTGGATTCTGCTCAGACTTCCTCTTATTATCCCCTCGACATCAAGGCTCCACGGCACTTTTGCATCCCTACAAGGAAAATGTTCCTAGCATGATCCATCAAATCCCCTAACTATTCTACTGGATCATGCTCTTTCTGCATATGTTTCAGAATGAATATGTTGTTCAAAAAGCTGTCAAATTCTCCTTTTGTTATTTTGCAGCCTGCATATTGTCTACCCAGCAAAGAGCCGAAAATTACACAGAAACAACTGGTTTAAAAATGACCCCAAATAACCGAAAAGCCAGTTCACACTGTAATGATATCAACAAGTGACCTCTATCAAATGACCTCTGTGTTTTCAGAGATATGGCTGGTGATTTACAGTGAAATTTACACGTCACAAATAACCAACATAGCAGAGTCTAACAACAAACCTATCCCAGTCTGCTTCTGCTATCTTTATAAGTTATTCCCAGTGTTAGATACTTGATTCTGATTGGTCAAAACTCCATAACAACAGGGCTGTACTGCACTAAAGGAGCTGTGTGAAAGAGACATTGATCAAATCGAAGACAGCAGTGTAAAGAAAACGCCAATAGAGAAGTTACAATAAAGACGACCTTACACAAGTTTTACTGTAATTTTTCTGCATTTTTTGAGATGCCAATGAAAACAACTCTAATGCTTTGACTTTACCATGAATGAAAGTGTTAGTGAGTGGGTGGTTAATCAAAATACAACCCTGACAGGGTGAGACAGGGTCAGGCTTTGCATCATAGAATCATAGGATGTATTTATTCAGGTGTTGGGGTGTAGTGGCTTTTCTGAACCTACTTGTTACCTGTTACAGTAATCCTTGCAACAGATGGTGTGGGAGGCACGAAGAAACAATGTTTGCTTTGAAAAAAAAAGAGAGAATTACTTTTGAATTGGCCCACCTGAGCTGCCGTAGGGCCATCGAACACTGTAGGTAAGAATCTGTTAGATTTAAAGGCCTGTGTCCATTGCAGTCCAGTGTTTAGTCATATTAAATACATTAAACCACCTGGTAGTTTGACCTGAGTGCTCTGGCTGGAGTATGCAGGTACAAACACTCACTCAGGTATGATGGTGCCAACCCTGTTTGTATAGAAATAGGTGCAACATTTAGCCTAATGGTTAAATGGCACGCCCAAAATGCAGGCGGCAGGGGTTTGATTCCAGCCTGCTGCCCCTTCCTAACATGTCATTCCCCCACTCTTACCCGGTTTCCTGCTCTGCCTACTGTCCTCTCCTCTGAATAAAGGCCCAAAAATATAACTTTAAAAGAAGAAATAGATGCTACTAGTGAAAAAATGCTGTTAGTGGACACAGGCCCTGATGTTTTCTGTGATTGCTGAACATGAACATGCACCATTTTTGAAAAATACACTATCAGTCAAAAGTTTAAAAACCACCTTCTCACTCAAGGGTTTGTATTTATTTTAATTATTGGAAACACTGTAGATTAATACTGAAGACATCAAAACTATGAAAGAACATATATGGAATTATTGAATTCACAAAAAAGTGTTAAACAAAGCAGAATATGTTTTATATTTTAGATTCTGTAAAGTAGCCCCCCGTTTTCCTTCATGACAGCTTTGCACACTCTTGGTATTCTCTCAGTCCGCTTCATGAAGTGGTCTCCTGGATTGGTTTCTAATTAACATGAGCCTTGTGAAGAGTTCATTTGTAGAATGACTTGCCTTCTTAATGTGTTTGAGACCATCAGTTGTGTTGTTCAGAGGTAGGGTTAGTACACAATGGAGAGCCCTATTTGACTACTGTTGTAATCCAGATTATAGCAAAACCAGATTATGTCATAGTTTTGATGTCTTCAGTATTAATCTACAATGTTGAAAATAATTAGAATAAATGAAGCCCATTGAATGAGAAGGTGTGTCCAAACTTGTGACTGGTGATGTACATATATATAAATATTTTTGATCCCTTTAACTGTATTTAATGTGTATTTTGTTGTAATCTTGAGGCCTCCTTGGTGACCCTGTAGAGGAGCTGGTTCTTGCATCACACTCCTGTATCTGTAACTGCAATTTTATCCACAAAAAAAATAATAATTTACCAGAATGTCAGCTCACATTTTATCCCAGCATTAAATCACCACTCATCATCTCTCAGGAAGCATGTCCCTGACCTTTACATCTGTGATTTGTGGCCACACAGCAGACAAATTAAAGTGTATTCTCCTTCACTGTAAATCACAGCATCATCATCACCATCATCATCATCATCGTACGTGTTGAAAAATTGTGCTTTTTGGAGTGTTAATGTCATTCACACTCATGTTCAGTTTGTGCCATTTGTATAGGAGTGTGTATAGGGTGCTAATGAGGGAGGAGGAGGGTGGAGGATTGGTGGGATACAGCTGGACAGAGTGGGAGACTGTGGTGAATAGGTAACCATGGTAACTCTGTTGGCTAAGATTTGAATGCAGAGAGAGAAAGAGAGAGAGAGAGGGAGAGAGAAGGGGGAAAAGAAGCTGCAGTGTGTTTGTGTGTTCAGTGCTAAGAGAATGAGGAGGGGTGAAGGGTTAAAACCCATCATTGTAGCAGGTTAATCTTTCATCAAATTGTGAGGTCAAGACAGCGTTTAGCCCCAAAACTGGACGTTACACAGAAGTGACGGGGTGAGGGTGGTGGAAAAATGAAGGTGAAGGAGGTGCAGGGCAGCTGGACGGGGGGAGAGGGGGAGAAGGGGAGAGAGTGTGCCTACTTTTACAAGAGGAGATGGGTGGAGGAAGATATCAGGAGAGACAGAGGAGGAGGAGTTGCAGGTAGACACGATTGTAACATGTGAAGAGTGACAGCAGTGAAGCCGAATACAATCAACCAGCCTCTAACCAACTGTCAGCTCCGACTAGTCTCTGCTTCCTCTATGGACTCTCCACCTCCTCCTCCTCCTCTTCCTCCTCCCTGAAAAAAAAACATCTAAGCTACCATCCTAACCCTGGCATCCACCTGCTCTCTCTCTCTCTTTCCTCCACCTCTCTCTCTCTCTCGCTGTGTTTTTTTTCTTCGCACCTCTTCCGACTCTACCTGAAATAGCTCTGGCACTTCATTCTCATCGCCAAGAAGGAAAGAAGGTGGCTGGGAATTAAAATAAATAAAAAGGTGAGAGTCGATCCAAAAATAACACCTGAGTGCCTCATTTATCCAGGACACAGACGAGGAACAGTTGCAGTTGTTGCAGCTTTAGTCGTAAGACTTGCAGATGTAGCAGGAGGAGTTCTAGTCGGAGTTGTTGCAACAGTTGCAGTTTGTGCAGTAACACTTCTTGTTGCAGGGGAAATTGTTGCAGTTTCAGTTCCAGTTGTTGCAGTTCCATTTGTTTCAACCGTTGCAGTGGCTGCTGTTGAAGATGTTGCATTACAGTCTGATTGCAGGCTGATTTATACTTCTGCATTGACCCTATAGGGGCCAAAGCGGACATGAGCACCACATACTTGGCCTGTTTCCGGCCCCGCTACGATCTCTGATTACTCTTCCACAGCGATTTAGAACGTGTTATTTATCTACAGCTGATACATGTT